>NC_090874.1:73332914-73335414 GCF_036669935.1 Montipora foliosa | reverse complement strand
TGTGCCTGCTTCACTTTCAGCTTCAGGTTGTCTTAAACTATCACCGTCTACAGAGACAGTGCTGGTAGATGATGATGGACTAACTTCAGCAGCAGCTGCTGCAAGATCCTCGCTTGCAGGCAGATGAGATGTACAAGGTTCCTGCAATGGCCCTGCAATAAAACCACAAAATGCCCTGTTAGGTAAAGCTTTGACAAGCAAGCCCAATACCTTTTAACTCTAACTGGAGTAGTGAATTTGGTGTACTACTTAACATCTACATGTAGGTCCACTCAAAAACTGAGGGGGGCAAAAGTCTTTCACATTTAGTATTTTAAGCTGTATGTAAAACAACTCATGTATCGTAAAAATGATTTTCAATCATGATGAACTGATTCTACTGATTATTTATCACCACCATGTATTTTTGAAGAGATTTTCCACAAAATAGGCATATTTATTGTTCTTTTTACCACCAATCAATAGTACTGTTGTTTCCTTTCTCAGAACTTGCCCTTCATCAGAATCACAGGATACTTTATGTCTCACTATTTTTCTTACTACTTTACTTAAAGCAGATGAGCCAAGCCAATCAAACTTGGTTGATTTTAAGTTCCTACTTCATGTATTTCAAAGTGAACAACTTGAAAGCTTAAGCTACTCTGGTCACTGAGCACATTAATTTTTGCTTAATTCATCACTTGTGTAATTTACTTTGCTGTTTTATCTCTTTCCGTGTACTATTGTAATGTAGTTTAATGTAGGAATATTTGTAAATATTGCAAAAGAATAAAAACTAAACAAAGTCAAGCTAAATTCCCCTTGACTTTTTTTTTATCATACAAAAGATGATTGAATTATTAGCTGTTTTCCTTACACCTATGACACTTGGCAGTTCTCCATTGAAGAGTAAAATCGTCTGGCGTTAGACAGAGTAAAATACCAAGTCTGGCCGGTTCAGGCTCAAAACTCACCTGTGGGCGTACATGAAACTACTGAGGCAGCACTGGTGCTTGGTGATGATTGCTTTCGCCTTAAAGCATCTTTAAAGCATTTCGAGCACATTCCATCACTTGAGGAACTGCCATAAAAGCCACAGCCCATGCGACATAAAGAAGGTTGCTGGGTGTCGTCTGAACCTCTTTCCATTGCACTTCTGTGAAACATCAAGGAAAAAATAAATTCACTGTAACTAAGCATTTGTAACTACAGAAGTGGAACTCAAAATTGAAACTTTTGAAACTGCAAAGGTGTGACTGTTCATGGAATGAAATTCAAACACAAATGTCATGCCAATTAGAGAGAAAAGTAGCAAAGCCTTCAAAGGTTTAGGAGACAAGTGTAGTTAAACTTTTATTTGGTGATAATGGACAATTATTAAAAAACAACAGGCATGGTGCATCTTACTTAAGAGGGCTTCACAGCATCAGGAGGGGAAATTGCTGACATCATTTAAAAACCCTTTAGAGAAACGTTTAAGTACATTTCCTGTGTATTTGGACTTACGTGGTTGCAGAACTTCCATCACTACATTGCTTTTAATCTAGGTTCCACATTTTATATTCTGCTAAGCAGGATAGAAACCAACTCAGCTACAAGTCTTTTCAAATCTGAGCCTAAGAAACAACTCAAATCACCACTGCTAACCAAAAGCATTTAAGAATTTTATCTTTTAGCATGGGAATAACTACATACAAATCGGACTTAATCAAGTTTATCTTTTAGCCCAGTGACTCAGGTTGTTGTGTTCAAACAGAACCTACTTTCAAAGAAAGTATTGTAATGTCAAAAAGGCTTCAAGATTTCCAGCAATAGTTCAAGCACTGTGATGTAAAGAAAGCTAACAAAATAGATGGCGACGGCCATTAAATTGAAAAGGTACATGTACACTACATTAAAAAAGCCAGCAACTGGAAAATGTTTCACATGCAAAAATGTGCATCTTGATTCACACCTATTAGATTACCATTATAAACCATGCTTTCTTGCCACAGTAAATTTCATTATGACTGCTTCATTTTATTAAAACCTACACAGCCAGAAGATAAAAATTATATTACCTGTTGACTGCTAATTTTACAAAAGTTTTGCACCATTTTTCATGCATTTATTTTTTAGAGTGTTCTCTCAGTATACATATTACGTTAGCCTAAATTCTAACGTTGTAAACAAGGTGTTCTTCAAATACCCCAGATGTATAGCTGTTTTTCAGATACTTTGAGACCAAATTTTGTTTTATCATTGAAAAAGACAATCACCCGAAACTTAAAATTATTTTCATATTGCTTCTACTTACAAATACATAAACATGGAGACTAAAACTCGCGTATACAAGTATATATCACTTTTTATTACGTTCAGGAAAGAAAAGATCGAAGATACACATTAAATACTACCACAAGGTTCAGACAAATTACACACACCGAAATAGGGACCAAAAAGGAACGCTTAATAAATGTAAGGAGTAACTGCAGAATAGCCGGTGACGCTATCGGATGCCTAAATGTGCGAATCCTCAATG
>NC_090874.1:73312914-73327914 GCF_036669935.1 Montipora foliosa | reverse complement strand
CTGTTAATGAGGTCGCTTTTCACAAAGTGGGAGGCAGCGGGGTAAATGCTGTCCACGAGCGAGCACGTTCTGACGCATATCTGCCTGGCAAGTTATCACCTCACTTAACGCCGTCAACTGCTGTCACGCAATACCCGAGCGGAGATTGTCGCTGCTGTTACACTGGATACAGATTGCGCAAGACCAGCAACATGGCAACAGAATGGAGGACACCTCGATCGGCTGTTTTCCCATGGTATACGTCAGCCAACGATTCAAGGGAAAATTTGCCGATTTTAGAGGGTACACACAAATATGGCATATTAAAAAGCCAATATGCGCGAACGCTTAAGTAGAGAACAGTCCAACCGGCTGCCAACCACAGAGGACAAATGACGAAAAATCAATAATTGTGATAGACTGCCGAGACCCCCTGACAATCCAAAGCTGGGAAAATTATATTTTGATGGTTTTAAAGGAGGCCTGACCTCATGTGGATGCCCACACCAGCAACAAATTCTCCTTACATTTTCCTCCAAGAACACGTATTAAGATAGGTGTTCCCATAGGTATAATTGATTTATTTTCTACTACGAGTGTAACAAAAAAAATATCCAATCAGAAACTGAGTGCCTTGCTAATTGATTAGATTGTGAATTTAACATGAAAGAAGGAGATTAAATTAAAACTGAATTAATGAATTAGCCTGGTGGATAATAATGTTGGATGGATTTCATTATATCCAAAAAAAACTTTGCCGACCAAGCATTTTGAGCAGTGACTATCGGTTATTATTTATTCTTGGGAAAGACTACCGTATCAAATTTGCTGAAGAAATTTCAAAGAGCAGCAATTCCTCTTGTTATTTGAAGACCCCCAAGCGTGGTCCACCAAGAATAATTTTTGGCCACAGTGCACTCCACAACAGTGGAAGTAGCGTAGAGCAGGGATGGTGCATTGGTGAGAACACTCGACTCCCACCAACATGGCCTAGGTTTGATTCCCAGAATTGTCAGTTTGTCAGTTCTCTACCCTGCACTGAGAAGTTTTTTTTTCGGGCTACGTTGGTTTTGCATTCTCCTCAAAAACCAACCTATGATTTAATACAAGTTGATTTGAGATTTCTGTACAATGTCCCCAGTTAATGTCACAGTTGACCCTAAAATAAATAGAGGATATTACATGGCCGCGGGGAGATACGAAATTCTCTTAAAGTGTTGAAAAATATTTCACGAGTGAGCACAGTGAACATGTGAAATGTTTTTCAGCAGTAAAAGAGAAATTTAGTTTCTCCAAGCGGTCATGTAATATTCTTTTTATTATATAAACAGCAATGAAATACTAAATCATTTCATGAAAGTCATCGAAAGGCACAATTTTTATATGTAACCATAGCAACAGTGATCTTTTCACGTGTGAAGATATCATGTTTTCGTGCAAAAGCTCACTTGGTATTTCATTGGTGTTTATATAGTAACGTTCATTATTATTATTATTATTATTATTATTATGGACAGTACACTATATCTGGATGCCAGATCTGAATTTAAACCACGAGCTAGGTGGTGCAGTCATAACTAGCCCTGTCTGTGGATACTATAAAACTAACTAATAAAATTATGTCCTTCAAATAGCTTCCATAGAATCTTGTATAGTCCAATTCTCTGTGTTGTTATTTGCAACTCTCTAGCATAAGACCTTGAAGGATCTTGCAATGTTCAAACTACTGCACATCATTATCATTACTATTATAGTTCAATTCAGTCCAGAAGGAAAAGCACATTTGAAAGGCAATATAATAAATCCTTTCTCATCAAACCTCAAGCCCTCTCGTCTTTATTCAATGTATTTAACTTTCGACATCCTATTTTAGGAGGCATGAAATGTGGGGTTTAAAGAGCCAGTTTGCTACCAAACTTACAATGATTCTAATCTCCGAACTTCAGCTGTAACATACCACTCACTAGATGAAACACAAATGCAAATTATTTTATTTATAACTGTATCATGGAAATTGTCTTTGCTAAAATACAAGTCCACTTTGCAATTTGCAACAGCCAAGAGGACTGGTGTTAATTTTTTTTCACAATGTGACAAATAAAGTTTTGTCTCTAATGCCTAAAAATTCTCTTTGTTACACATAAATTCCCACCCAAAGGAGCAAAAATAACACTCCAAATCCCATGAACAGGGATGCAACTAAGGACACTAGAAGCTCCTTGTAGATGTCTCGAGTGTACTTGGTGGAGGTGACCTCATAGCTGTCGTAACAGTTAAGGGACAATTTTTTAAACGACAACAGAGTCTAAGTTATTAATAACAAAAATTAATTAATTATAAACAAAAGATTGAAGTGATCCTGGCACTTGGCTTCACAATTTAAGTGATTTCTATCTCTGATTAAACAGACCTGAAAAATTCATGTGGCGCCAATGGGGTTTGAAGCCATGACCTTTGTAGTGACATGCAGGGCTTGAAATTAACTCTTTTGCTCAGGTGCCAGCTGGCGACTAATGGGGAAAATTTGGTTGCCAACTTTGCATGCAAGGAAAGTCATCATTATTAAGTAGCACAAAAAAAAAAAGCACAGTCAATTTTGCACGTGTTCGCTTTTGAACAGAGGGGACAAGTTCTCCAACCCACTTTACGTTAAGGTACAGGTTGCTTTTTGAAGGTTCCATGCAAATTTTAAACTCATTATGCGATGTCTAGCCTCATTATCAATGTGCTATCAATATCAAGTTAGTTCCGAGGAGGTCCTTCGGTAATAAGGCTAAATCTAAGTTTTCAGCATTCACAACTGACGATGGATTTAAATTTTCAATTAACCTTCTTGCCGAATTTCGTCTTCCGGGCGCAAATTCACGGTAACCGGCAAGAAGCATACGGTGTTTAAGTGCGCCCACGACCCCATGAAGCTGCTGAAACAATATGGTGCCTAGTAAACACGGTGATCGAATTGTGCTATTAATTAACAATGTGAGAAACCGATTTTCTCGTAGTATTTATACATTATTTTAATGGGGAAAAAAAGGTGAGTCGTGTTCTAGCTACCAGTTCCGAACGATTTCATCATATAAAGAATCAAATACAACAGTTGTCTGCTGTTTATCCTGGGTTATCAGACAAAACGTGATTCGCCAGCTGGCGACCAGTTTGAAAATCTAGTCGCCAGCCCTCAATTTTTGGTCGCATTGGCGACCAGTGAGTCGCAATTTCAAGCCCTGACATGGCCTACTTTTTCGTTAAACTGCATCAATATTTATGGGGAATTTCTACAAACACAGCACAAAGTTGTTGTTTCTCAGACGAAAATGACTTGAAAAAAATACTAGACAAGTGACAGTTGAAATCATGAAAAAGTTCCGACTCTTTCTTACAAGAGACAAAACTAATATTATTAATTAACAAAACGACAGCCTGCAACCGTTCCATAAAAATCACAAGAGACATCAAAATGTGATAGAAAAAGGAAGACCATCTTCAATGTGAGATAGTAAACAGCCAATGACGTGTAGGGCCAAGTTGGCTATAACCAATATCACAATCAGCAAATGCTATTGTTAATTCATTGTCTCATCAAATTTTCAGCTCATTTTTCATGTACCAGATCTGAAGTAATTAATGTCCATAAAACAAAAGAACAAAACCAATACAACAACACCTAATCAGAAATTCCTAATCTGAACAACAATGGTTCTTTTGTCTTGTACCATTTTTGTCTGGTATATGAAAGTCAACCAAAATTTTCATTTACGTGGGAAACGTGAGTGTATGACGAAATATCGCTCACCAACAGATTCCCCAGGGTCTGCCCCTTGGGGATACTCCATAGTGTTCAAAACATGTACAAAGCCCCCGTCTCTCAGGCAATAAATGTTTTAAAATCTAAACAAATGCCCCTCATTTCCCATGGACTCCCTTGGGGTCGCACCCAGGGGAGAGCCGCTGACACATGCATAAGCCACTTGGAAAAACAATCATTACCTCTGGTAACGCTGGTTATGGTCGTTATGAAACTTATGTTGCGTGACAAACAAAGCCAACGGTAATGCGCACTATAAGCCAATTACAATTTTTCATCAGGCATTTTTCAAAGGAAAGAATCAATGCTTCCCTAAGATAAAAACTAGCTAGGCTTCTGAGTTCTATGCAACACACACATGAAAAAAAACATTATTTTTATTTTAAATCATAAAAAACTGAAGGCGCGTGATGCATCGTTTGTTGCCTAATGCACGCAAGGATTAAAATACTTAAAGCAGTTAATAAATTTAAAAGATACACAAAGAACCAAGCCATGAAGAACAATCCAATGGCAAGAAGCACAACCGTCAGATGAGGAAATACTGCTGGGTTGATTGGACTGGCATATCGGTTCATCTGCTCTATCGATAACGCCTCCTGAAACAAACAAAACAAGCATTGATTCAGAAAGAAGAAAGTTTCAGGGTGCAGGATGCTAGTTGTCCCACGATGGCTAAGATCTTTGCAGATTGGAAAAGAAATATTCTCACCATCTTGAAACAAACAAAGAGACTACGAGAAAAAGGAACGACGTGGATAGGGAGGATTGGGTAAAACCGCTGCTTGCTTGCTTCGGAGAAAATGAGGAGTGAACGGGCTGGACGGGCAAAGATTGGGAACCAATTTTTTTTCACAAAGGCTCCATGTTTGTTTGGAAAAAAGCATGAGTTCGAAAAAGAAAAGAAGCGAGGGGCGATCTGGGGAATCACTAGAAAAAGCTGAAGAGGTTTTTCAAGCGGTGATCCTTTCCGATAGCTTCAACTTCAGATTTTTGCCAATAACCCTTGAAACGCCCAGGGTAAGTGACTTTTAGATCTGTAGCACATAGCTCATGACATTACGTATTTTATTCCAACTTCCGGTGATAAAATCTGGTGATTAAATTCTGTGAGTCTCACCCATTTCGTAACCCAAAGATTGCGCCAATCGCAAAGTTCTCAACGTTTATTGATACAGTAAACCTGCTTATAAGGTAAGGAAAACTGGAACACCGGAGTGGACACTGGAATACAAAAAACCGAAACGAAACGGATAACCCCAAAGCCTGAATCACGCCCACCCCCCACCCCCCCTTTTTTGGAAAGTTGCCAAAAAAAATTAAGACAAAGTGTTTACTGCTGGTAGTCTCTTGTTTCAAGAAACTAACGGGGAACCTTTCATCTCCCCAACCCAAGAGCGAGCGATGAAAGAGCCTGGGAACGAGGTTGCATCCTTGGATGGATGGGTGGGAATGGGGATGAAAGTTTGGATGACCCAAGTCCAGAACACCTCAGGAATCTTTTTGAACAAAAATACTCAGAAACCCAGCTTTTTTTTGTGGTTTTTCCTTCACTTGGTGAATGTTGCTAGTTGATCCCAGGGAATTTAAGACAATCAAGTGTCAGGGATAAAAAGGAGATGGATTTGTGTGAACTGATCTTGTTCCCCACGTTATTGCAATAATTATAATTTTAAGCTTCTTTCTTTCGATAGTACCAATAGTATCACTCCTACACTTAATTTTGTACGTAGTGGTCGCAATGTTTGCTGTTATTCTATGAAATCCTCTGTAGATTTTATGTTTTGCTGGTAATGCAGAAACACATGTGGAAGATGATAGTATTAGAAGATCATCTCCTGTTGTCATAACTAACAATGAAATGATACATGAGATGAACCATACATGTATATTAAATTGCGGATATGAAATCAAGTGGCAATGATCCTTGCAGTTATGAACTCTGTCCTCTGTGGTGTATCATGATTGGGAGGGTAAAAGCTCGGAGCTACTAGCTACACCAAGCTACTTTAAAATCAGAGGGTAAATAAACTTATGAATGAAAAATACTGTTGTGATAACTTTATTCTGTTTATTGGTGCGTGTATGACATACTAGTAGGTCAGTTTTCCCAGGCTAGAAATTATGTGATGATCTAATTTGTTATGTATACAACAGGCTTTGCTGCCATTGGTTAATGTTCCCCTTTTGGATTACACCATTGAATTTCTTGTTGAGGCTGGAGTACAAGAAATCTTTGTTTTCTGTAGTAGACATGCTGATCAAATTAAAAAACATCTCAGGTATGTGACTGTGTAACGTGACGCCTCTGTGGTTCCTTCAGACGTCACTCTACTCTCCATCTCGGGCAAACTCTTTACAAAGATCCTTCTCAACTGTTCCTTGCTACAATCTAAGACATAATTGTTGGGACAGTGGTCGCTCTTTCCCCCCTCAATGTTGACAAAAGTCGGAACGGTATAAATACTTAGTTGCTCAGGCAAGAAAAAAATAATTCTAAGGCAACATTGAGGGGGGAGAGGGAGCAGGCATTATTCGTAAGTTAAAATCGAAGTGCGGCTCTACAAGTGTCCCAACTAGTTACATTTTATGTCTTAGATTGTAGCTGTCAGAAGCAAACACCGTCCCCAACTGGCAGGCTTTGAAAAATGATCCCCAATCGCTTCACCTCCGATCATATTTTCGTCCTCCGCAAAAACAGACATCTCTATATCGCCTTTATAGACCTTGGACCTTTGATACCGTGGATCACACCTCCTTGTTGCAGATTTTTAAGACCATTGGCACACTGCCCAAAATAGTTCTCCTGTTTCAGCAACTGTATGACGGTGCTGAGAGCTGTGTTTGGATGGATGGAATGGACTCTGGCTGGTTTCCCATCAACAGCCGAGTCAGACAAGGCTGTGTGGCTGCTCCTGACCTTTACAATTGCGTCATTGACTACCTGATGATCAAAGTCTGTGAGAAGGCCCTTGGAGTGTCCTTCGGTTTGTACCATCTTGCCGACCTTGAATGTACTGATGACACCACCTTGTTGACATCCTCCGTTGAGCAGCTCAGCCAGGTCCTGGCCATCTACCACCAAGAGTGTCAAAACTTGGCCTCAAAGTCAGCTGGCCAAAAATGAAAGCAATGCACATGGTGATGGCCCAGATCCCCCTCCCCTCTGTGTAGGCACTGATGAGGTATAGTTTGTCTACTCCTTTACATACCTCAGCTCCACCATTACCCACACTGGAGACCTACAACCTAAGATAGACTGTAGATGTGCTCTGGCCGCCTGAGTCACGAACGCCCTGTGGAGCCCCCTATGGCGTCTACAATGTTTCTGTCCTTTCTGTCCTACAACATGTTGCTGAATCATGGCCTATCTGCAAGACCCTGGCTGCACGACTCGATGGGTTCAATAGCAGGTCCCTTTGAGCCATCAGCTACATGTAGCACCCTCATGTCTCTAATGCCACACTCCGGGTCCTTATACAACAACTTCCTGCATCTTGTCTTGCTGCCCAGTTTTACATCCATGTAATTTTGATAATGATAATGATAATGATAGTACTTTTCTCTATACTTTCCACGTGCCTCCTAATGGCTCCCCAAAAAAGAACAGCGTTGATGATGCCTCTTCTTCCGGATGTCTTGTACAATGTCCAGCTTATTGCAATCTGTGAGAGCCTTAGCTTTCTATGCAAATGACGCTGTATCTATTCCCATGTTGGTCATTCTTGTCTTTCTATTATAATTATGTTGTATTAAAATTGATTCTTAGAATGCTGTTCAGAACTCATCAAATTAGATCTGCTGGTAAAAATCATTCCAACCGATTTTGAATAAAAGTTACTATCATCTGTTATTACATTGTAGTTACTGAAATAATCTTTTTCTGAATGTGATTAAGTGAAATACATGTACATGTAAGTCTCCCATGATTACTGCTTGTGTTTTGTTTTTCTTAGCCAATCAAAATGGCAAAGCTCAAGATCACCTTGTGATGTGAAAACTATCAAAGTTGAAGACTGCTTTTCAGTTGGTGATGCTCTGCGAGAAATTGACAGACAGGTTTGAAATCTAGATGTTACAGTAATAAAAATCTGCAAATACATATGATATATTATTAATTTACAAAAAGGTAAATCAAGATAGAAAAAGTCAGTTAAATTTCTTGTTCTTTTAATACTTTTCAGTCTCTTCTTAAGAATGACTTTGTTCTTGTAAGTGGAGATGTTGTTTCTAACATGAAACTAGAGCAAGTCTTATTAGAACACAAGTAAGTTAACATCATTATTATTAGATTGATGCCTTTAAGTCACTTGACTGTGTAAGGCACTTGTGTTAGGATCTTGCAAGGAGCTGGCTTGGATGCCAGAAAATAACATGTACGTGTAAATTATCGGTTGGCAGTGTCTCTTGACTCTTTTGTTATTTAGGAAGAGATATATCTCTTTCATGTCTGTGTAGAATTTTGATGATTGTTGTTTTCAGTTTTGACAGAGGGCAAGATTGTTGTGAGAGATCAGGGTTGGCCAGTGCAGGGCCGTAGCAAGCCTGGAAAAAGTTTGGGGGCACAAAGATTTTAAGCAACTTTTATTTTGAAATTTGAGGGTTCTGGGTTTGGAGGAGGGGAGGGGGAAGTGGGGTGTAATGGCCCTTCCCCCACCCTCCATAAAAATAGTTGAAAATGAAACAGCAGAATGTGCATTTCCCAGCATTTTGGGCATTTAAATTTCATGTTTTTGATAGATGAAAACTCTTACACAAAAGCACACTACATTTCAATGATCCAAAAGGCTTAATGAAGTGATAAGTGATCACAGAAACATGAATATTTTGATATTTCCATAGAATTCTTATTGGAACTACACTTCTGTATCCCTATTATTCCCAATAAAAATCTAATGGGAGTTACAAAAAATCATCGGCTGCCATACTCAATGGAAGCACAACAGTTGTACATTGCCACAGCAAACCAATAAAATTGAAAACAATACACCTTATTCCAAAATGGCCGGCATTTAAATATTCTTTTGTTTGCCCTTGATGCCTTGTTCTTAAGCTTAAAATTCAAAAGAATATTTTATCTTGAACGAGGCAACAAGGGCCAATTTGTGTGCGCATAAATCAGTGGCCATTTTGGAATAAGGTGTATTATGAAACAAAACATTAATAAGGAAGGGTTATATTTTAACAGACTTAACTATTAGAGGGTAATGTGAGGTGCTAGTTTTCTACCCATATACATGTAAACCATGTGAACGTTAGTCCTACTGATAGAAATGGGCCCACACAAGGACAGAGAAAAACCTGTTAGAATAATAATGACATTTGATTAAGAATGCAGATACAGCAAGTTATGTCTTTTTGTTTCCTTCTTCTAGAGACAGGAGAAAAAAAGACAAGTCATCACTAATGACAATGATATTTAAAGTTGCTAACCCTGGACATCGAGCAAGGTATCAAGTTTCTTGATAAATTATACAATGCAATACAACCTGTCTTGACACTCCCTAGAAAGGGCTTTTCATTGACAATAACACAAATTTAAAGCTTACATGTAGATATAAAGCAAAAATGATTATGTGACCAAAATTCCATTAATTTAATAGAAAGAATAATTATGAAATAAAAATAAATTATGAATCATGCTAAAAACTAAATGCTAGAATTTACTGTATGAAAAGTTGCTTAAGAGTACCACCTTGAATGCTTGAATGCTTCGAGTTATTTTATTGAGAGTTTCAATCTCTACAAAGATTTCGGTATTTGTCCTCGTAATTGTGAATAATTATGCACACTCTAAGCACCCCTAGTTTAAAGGTGTGTAAGAAAATCTTGGTAACATGTAATTTTATACACTGGATTTGTGACTTATCCACTGGATAAAGACTTAGTTGTCTCTCCTTGGCAACTGGTGCCCAGTGGTCGGTAAAAAGGGAATGTAACCTTGTAGAAATTGGAGTCAAAAACTAGAAACACCCTGTAATATGAATAAACTAAGATCAGACCTATTGTAAGCCTGGAAAAGTCCCCCAGAGGGGTCATTGAATTCACTAAAATGCACCTATGCATGATTTGTTAATGCTGCAAGTACATTATTAAATTTTATTCATGTCAATTTTATTCATGTATGATTATTATTGCCCTACACCATGTAGATGTCAAGAGGAGGATCTGATAGTTGCTATGGATTCAATAACTGGTAGAATTCTACACTGTGAAAAGACAGCCAGTAAAAAGCGATTCTCTTTTCCTTTGGTAACGAACATTCCTAACTTTGAATTTAAATGAACTTAGTAATGGAACTACCATCTTTGAAGCTGAAACAATTCCATATGTTACAATAAGGTCTGGGAACTGGTGAAGACCATCTGTATGTAAATTAGGAATGCAGGCTAATCTAAAAAGGTTTGAATGCGATTAAAACGGAAAGTCCTATCTGGGTGTCTTGATAACAAAGACCCCAAAGACCCTAAGAGCTCCGAAAACGAGTAAGTAACCCCAAACCCTCAATTTGGCTGTCCCTAGGCCTAACGAGGCCTAAAGTTGGTTTATTGGTTGAGCATCGGGCTACCATGCGGGAGGTCGTGAGTTCGACTCCGGCCGAACTAACACTCAGGGTCTTAAAATAACTGAGGAGAAAGTGCTGCCTTTGTAATTACATCCGCAAATGGTTAAGACTTTCAAGTTTTCTCGGATAAGGACTATAAACTGTAGGCCTCGTCTCACAACCTTTCAATGTTCTCAACCCAGTGGGACGTAAAAGAACCCACACACTATTTGTAAAGAGTAGGGCATGGATCTCCCGGTGTTGTGGTCAGGACTCATTTCATTCATTCATGTGCTGGGTGAGATCGCTAATGGACTGATAGCGGCTCCCACAGGCACCTATATGTGCTGATGTCTGATCTCACCCATACATGTAGATCCCTTGCTTGTTGTAAAGTGCATTTGAATGTGTTAATAGAAAATGTGCGATATAAATTCATTACCATTACCATTGCCATTTATAGGAGTAGGGTTAGCCAAATTCAAGGTTTTGGGTTACTTTCTACGTTTGAAGTCTTAGGGTCTTATGGGTCTTTGTTTCAAGACACCGGGTCCTGTCCAATACAATACATATTTAATTGACCGCTCCCCATAGGGGCTTTTCAGGGCCAATGAAACACATTCAATCAACGAAACAACAGAACAAAACAACTGTTAAGAATCCCAACTGGCCAGAGGCAAACCAGTTGGCTATTTACAAGTGCAGCAGGAAAGTCCAATCTGGTTACTTTCCAGCTGGGGTGGTGTTTTCTACTGACTGTACTTATTTAGAACTGTGTACTGGTTGCCACACCTTATACATCAATTTTGACAAGGGACGAAAACAAGAGCACAGGTTTGGAGAAACCCCTTGTGTTGGGTTGAGATTGACTAAAACTTATGAACTTTATAAAATGGTCACAGATGTTTGGGGGAGATGCTCTTGATGGCCCCTGCATGAGCCTGATCACTCAATGCAAACAGAACAGGGTATTCCCAGATTGTCACTCATCCAGCTATTAACTTAAGTGAACAAACAGGAACTTTGGGCTTTTCTTTGGACAAGCAGTATTTCTTGGTGATTGGGTGGGATATTTTAAACTGAATAGTAATTGCAGTGTTTTTTTTTAGAGTCTATTTACTGGCAATGACAATCTTCAAATCAGATATGATCTTTTGGACTGCAATATTTGCATATGTTCAACAACAGTGAGTTGAAAAACTGATTTGCATATAGTTACCTATTTTTTTATTCTTATAATAATAATTAAAGCACCCCTGTGATCAAAAAGTCAATTCTTATTTTTCTTTGGATTTCAAAACTATGTTAGCTAAACACTAAACTACCAAAGTTTTAAGCCTTGATTTCAAAAAGACACCTGTTTATTTTAACGGGAAGTTTCCTATTTAATGGTCCACCATTACTAACTTGAAGTTTTTGAGAGAGCTGGATCGAGGAGAAAATAATGTCAAAGGCTCACTGGTTTAAGAATGCAATGCGTGTGTACGCCACAAAATTAATATGCAGTACAGGAGTTTTGGGCTTTCAGACTTTTAATCTCGTGTTTTGCATGTATAATAAGCTGCGTTCACACGCTGAAATGTTACGCTAGTGAGCCTTTGATGTCACTTTTCCCTGGATCCAACCCTCTGAGGTCCAATCAGCCAGTTTTGAACGCGAGTAATGGCGGACCGTGAAATCCAAAACATTAACACTCACCTGTTTCCCACTGGAGAGTAAATTTAACACTTGGAAAGTAAAAGAATAGTTTACTCACCCAATTTGGAAAGTAGAGTTTTGATTAGGACAGAAAACCAATTTTTCTTTTTAAAGGCCTTAAACCAAATGTATGCAAATAAAATGAGCATGTAACCCCTAAACATTGAGTGATTAGAGTGGCAAACGTTTGCCACAATCACCTCATTTTCAGCCACATTGAAGATCTCCTGTCTGAGGACAACAACACACGGAAAAACTGAGATAAAAAAAAGACAGGAACCCATGAGCTCATGGACTCCTGACCTAGAAACATTCTGCAGTAAGCAACTTTAATGCTGTAATCCAGTTTGGAAAGTGAAATTTTGAGGTGGAAAGTAAATTTTGAAACCTACTCTCCAAAGTGAAAAGTGGTGTCAAAAGGTAGTGTCACGCCCTGCTTTGGATAAAAATCAAAGCTCAAAATTTTGCCAGTCAGGTGTTAAGCAAACACATTTTCAAAATCTGAAGAAAAAAGGAAAGTGATTTTTTTTTTAATCACAAGGGCACTTTAACAACTATTCTCCTCAGTGTCGGTGGCTAATATTTAATAATAGTGGTGGATATTTACGAAGCTACAAATTGTTTTAGTATACACTAACACGGTTGGATGGTATACATGTAGCTCAAAAAGATGATTTTAACTCATTTATTTTTGCAACGATTACAATAGTTTTGGGTACAAATCCCATGCGAGTTGCTCGGAAGTGAATAGCAAAGGATATCTGAAATTTGAGTAACCGATCAAAGAGAGCCTTCAATGCTATTCACTGTTTTTGTATATACTGCAAATAATATTTTTGGTATTGCAATTCTGTCTTTCTTTTTTTTTTATATCCACTGCATTGGCAAATGATGTGAGAGATTCACATCCTAGGGGAACAAAATGCTCAATGGAGAGATTTTCTTTCAGTGACTTGGGGATGTCACAGAAAAGAATCTGAATTCGCCCAATAGGAATCAAACCAATGACCCACAACTTTGGATGCTTTACCACCTGTAGCTACAGTGTATACTGGAGACTCGTGAGAATTGGCTGTTAACAAATGTCTTGAAATGATTTATGAAGTGACAGCACTGCCCTTGCAAAGACATTTGCAATTGGTTAACAGGTCTTTCTTAATCAGATACAGTGTAGAGGCTATCAATAATATTTATTTGTAACCACCCTATACAAATTCTTTTCATTAACCTTTGTGCAACATTATAAACAACAAGAGGCTACAGGTAGCCTACGCTTTGTTCAAAGGATTTTTGGCTGACTTCCTTTAAGTTCACATTATTTCATGGGTAATATGATTACATAAATGTCACACAGGCTCTTGGTGATAAATTACGACAGAGGTTTGAACTTCAATCAATCAATCAATCTTTATTTATACACGGTTTTAAAAAATTCATCAGGCATGAAAAATAAAAAACCTAAGTTACATTGATTCAACTAAATTAAATTAAATTAAATTACAATATTAAAGTTATTCAATTAAGTATATGCAAAGGAAAAATCCTGTTTTCCATGAATGCCTTGTCTTACTTGCTATTATAATAACTATGTAAAAGAGACTTAAAATTACATAGAGATTCTGCTTGCCTTCATGTTTCAGGAAGACTATTCCATAGAACAGCACCACTGTAGCGAAAACTATTACGGAGATAATTTGTGCGTGGCTGTTGAATAGTTAACTTGTTTACAGAATCTCGAAAAATGTATGAAGTAGTGTGAGACCGAACTTCCACTTCTCACGAAACTCATTTTGAACTCTTATTCTTGCCAGTGATATACAGCTCTGTTGATATTTTTGCATAGGATGTGCACACTCTCATAAATGTAAATGCCGCATCATATTTATTGCTTTCATTTTGTTGTTTAGGTTCCACAGTTATTTACGGATAATTTTGATTACCAAACCAGGGATGACTTTGTCAAGGGAATCCTTGTAAACGAAGAGGTGCACCAATAAAGTTTAAAGACAACTATATTTAGATATCTAACTGTTAACTGACAGGGAATGATCTCCAAAAACAGTACCATGACAAAGGTGCCTTTTTTTTAAGGGGCAATGAAATGGTTCCCTCTAGGAGATGTAATATTATCAGTATGGTCCGTCTACAGTGTTAGTTTAAGTCTTAAGAAGCCAGGGACCTGGTGTGTCTTTCTCAGTACCATCAGCAGGTCATTAATTGGGTTGCTTGACCTCATGACTTGTAATACATGAAGTTTGTAAGTTTTTTGTATGAGATGCCTGTTAATTAATTTCTTGTTAATCACATTTCAGTACTATAATGAATACAAGATAAACAGGACACACAATGATGGATTTGTCGTCATTTTCAGATAATGGGCAATCAAATTCATTCATTTCTGATCACCGACAAATATGCTACAAGAGTTTCCAATCCATATATGTATGATACAGTCAGGTCAGTGTGAGTCTCAGAGTTCTTTGTTAGTTTATGAACTCTTTGGGGCTGGGCAATCTGCGAGCCAGAAAGTCAAGCGAGCCATGCAAGTCTTGCATTTAAGTCCAAGCACTCATTTCAAATAGCGCTGATAAACAGTATAGGTCTAAGCACTCATTTTAAAACGATTAGCTTTCAATAATTGTGTGACTTGCATGTTAACTCGCATGTTGACTTGCATGTTGACTTGCATGGCTCGCATGGCTTGCTGGCTCGCACATTGAAAAGGTGAAAACACAATAGTGAAAACACAATAGTGAAAACACAATAGAAAGAGTGAAAACATATACTACTCTTGGAGACCGCGCATTTCAAGTCGCCGCTCCAAAACTATGGAATAACCTACCATTTAATATTAGAAGTTCATTATTTTTACCATCTTTTAAGAAAGTACTTAAGACGTATCTTTTTAGAGAAGCATTTCCTTAAATATTTTAATTGTTTACACGACGCATACAATTCTTCTTTAGATATTAAG
>NC_090874.1:73275414-73302914 GCF_036669935.1 Montipora foliosa | reverse complement strand
GCTTATAACATTAAACTCTTTCAATGTCCATACCTAGTAACTTAAGAGTACCTGGAATGATTGGTTGATATTCAAGAAAGTTGACAATCATCTCCTTTACTTCTTGGGATTCAAGCGCATACCCCAAGCGGCAGCTTAATCAAAGATGTCCTGTACAACAACCGGGAGATAACTTGGGCTACACCTGGGTGTACGCTCAAACACTGTGGTGTTATCCACATATTTAGAACGCAGATACCAACCAACCTGTAAACCAGGACAGAAAAAAGGACAGGAGCTAATTTAGTCCCTCGGGGAATCCCCCCATGATGATAATTATGGGAATCCCCCCATGAGAGGACAGACCACAACACCGGGAACTCCATGCACTACTCTTTGCGAATAGTGTGTTCGTTCTCTTACGTCACGTAGGAATATAAACATTAGGGAGTTTAAGAAAACAACGACGGCTACGGCGACGAAAACGTCACTTCAAACTATTAGTTTGAGCTATCCTAAGTGTTTCACAATGTTTCCACCTTCCACTTAAATTCCTTTTCAAATTATAGCGATGATATCGTTAATGTCAGCTTTTATCATTAATAGGGACTTTAAGATCTGCGACACGTTTGTCAAAGAGAACACCGCAAAGCAAAAATATCGTTGGTTAAAAGATGAAAAATGATTGTGCTGCACGCATTCTATCACATATTTTTGCCGTATTTTGCTCGACAACGACGTGAAATCGCAAAATTGAGGTTTTCACGATAACGTGAGCGTACATATGTGGACCTTTCATTGTCTATTTTACTCTGAAACCGCTCGTACCAATAACTATTTACTTTCTTGCTTCTTCGCCCACATTGTAGACACAATGAGACAGAATTCTTGGTTTGCACCCACGTGACACGGCGGCCATGCTGGATGGCAATACAATACAATGTGCCATTTCCGATTAGATGTTTATCTCGGTTTTGAAGCGAGTCTTGGACGGTGCTCAACTATTCGCAACTCATGTTCCATTTGAATGGTTGAGCACCAGGACCATCTTTGAAACTGAGGCATGCATCAGCTCGGAAATGGGCTATTTCTTTTCGCAGAATTTGCGTAATAATAGAGTTTAGTTCCCAGGCGATAGACAGGTTATTGTTCTTGCCATCCAACATGGCCGCTGTGACGTCAGACGTAAACCATCGATAATAGGGAGCTTAAGCACGTGCGTTTTTGAGACGCGGACGGCAACCGGAAGAGAACATTTCTCGTGCCAGGACAGTGGTGTCTCCTAGATTTTTATACTAATCATCTCTAATGGAGAAAAGATACTTAGGAATGTAAATGTAGTAGTGTCAAAACAAGATAAAAGGGAAAGCAGCTCACTTCCGGTTGCCGTCCGCGTCTCAAAAACGCGCGTGCTTAAGCTCCCTAATAATTGCGAAAAACGTACGGTAGAGCAAAAAGATATTTTGAGGTGATGTTTTTCGTTGACATTACCGTCGTAGATCGTCCAAACAAACGGTCTTTTGCTCCTACGGTTGGCACATTTGAATAACAAATTATTATACGACCATTTACGTGTTTCTAGTTTTTTGGTTGAATGAATCTCCTTGTTTATCTATATTTTTGTTCCAGTATTACTCTCTTAATGTAAGTAAACTGAATTGTTCTGTTTTTTTTTAACGGTTAAGCTTTCTTACAAGGAACGTTTTGCCTGTTCAGGTGTCCCATATCCTTTCCCAACAGCTTCTCTTTTTACGGCTGTTAACATGCCATAAAGATCTTGCGCCATCGAACGTGTGGCTCTTACTGCTCATTGCTATCTGACTTAGTGTGACAGTGAAACCGTTGCGCGTTGAGGAAAACGTTGCTCCGTCGCTCATTCTACCTAACTCTGTAATCGCTTTTCTTTCACGAAGGAATTTTTCCTTCATGCCATGTGGGCTGCTTCCATGTTTCAAGCCTTCCTGCATATGTTGTACGACAAAGAAGTTCTTGACGAGTCTGTCATTCTGCAGTGGTATTCACACAAAGGAGGAGATGTGATTGGCTTGGAAACTCAACGGAAACAATTGCGGCAACAGGTATGTAAGCCCGTGACCCTGTGCATTCATTTTATGGGGACTGTATTTTTTTTTTTAGGAATTTATTCTGCTTTCGGGATTTAAGTGTAACATACCCTGCAACGGCCAAAATCGTTGCGGGACAAGTTGCAAGAGCCGTTGCCGAAAGTACAATTAAGTTCCATTTTTTGTGCAACTGTTGTTGTTGCTCGCCGCAAATCCTTAGCTTTTGACGGGTGCCATTCAACGGCAATTCTTCGAAGCAGGCATGCCTGACGAATCCCATGAAGAGCGTGTTTGCAGGCTAAACTCGTCTGAACCAGAAGTCTGTAACCCATATGTACCGATCTGCGATGGAATGCGGCCAGTCTTTTTACGTATCAGCTATTTTCAGAACAGCTACTGCTAGATTTGTGCGAAAACAAAACATGGCGGCATTGCATTCCGTGCCAGATCCATGATTTTGCATTTAGCACGAGGAGCCTCGTGCCGCTTCTCGGTTGCGGACCAAACAGAGGTCTTGTGGTCATCAGCCCCATTTTGAGCGGGACCTGGGACCCGTTTCTCGAAAGTCCCGAAAACTTTCGGGCCCGAAAAGTCATTTGTGAAACTGCCAACCGCTTGTTTTGGAAAGCCGATCTTTTAACATGTTTTCAAGGTAACGAAAACAAAAATTAGTGTGAAATTTGACGAATTAACTCCTCTCGGTTCGTGAGATACAGAGGGAATTGTGACACCCGAAAATGGCCCGTAAGTTTAACTCCTTTCGAGAAACGGGCCCCAGCGGCCCGTTTCTCGTCAAGTCCCGAAAACGTTTCGGGCCCGAAAAGCCATTTGAGAAACTGCCAACCGCTTGTTTTGAAAAGCCGATTTCAAGCTAACTAAAAGAAACATGTCCGTGGAGTTTGACGGCTTAAATCCTCTCCGTTCTTGAGATACAAAGAGAATTGTGGCACCCGAAAATGGTCCGTAAAGTTTCGGGACTTTCGAGAAACGGGCCCCTGGCTCCAGTTTTATAAGTCAGAGTGAAACCAATGGGCCATTTCCGAGTTGCTGTTTGTTTCGGTTTCGAAGTGAGTCTTGGTGCTCAACTATTGTAAGGGAAATGAATACACAACTCGTTTGTGCACCAGGACTCGCCTTGAAAATGGAGCATGCAGCAACTCGGAAATGCGCTATTGCGCTATCTAATTGATTGTGATTTATCCGGTGGAAAGCGTTATCCACCTTTTGAACAATAGATCGTTTTCACGTGACGTCATCATTTTCTAAAATCCAAAACTAAAGAGCCACGAAAGTTTTTATCCTCATCAGGCATAAGAGGCGGTAAATTTGTATCCATCTGCAATTTTAAAGCTCAATAGCGTGCTTCGTTTGGAAACCAGAGCATTTTGAATTTCTGAGTTATAGCGGTGCGTGACACGAGGCGACGATCGAGTTTATTGAGAAATATATATTTATCTCATGGTTTTGAGCCTTTTTAGAATTTAAAGCATTAGGAAAAGTGCTTAGGTAAATAGCTGTCTGTTCAGTACAGATGATCACTCGCCTAGATAGCCAAAGTAAGTAACAGATGTTGACACTATTTTCCGGCCGCCATATTGGTGCACCACAGATGTGCACCAACATGGCGTTTTCATACTGGGCTCTGTAAATTTCTGCGAAACATTTCGACGAATATCTGAAGTTTGGGGAAACGCACGGGCCTAAAACTTGGAGAAGTGCCTTCTTCATTTATCTTCTACAACATCACGAATTGTTGACTTTTTCCACCGGATGGTTTTCGATTTATTTTTTTATTGCGTGACAGTGAAAACGATCTATAGGCAATTTTCACGATGGCGTCATTTGACTACAACTACCACAATTCAGTTTGTTTTTCTTTTCATATTTAAATTTTGTATTCCCAGTGGGGTAAAAATAACAATAGCTCTAATTAACATGAGACAAGCAAAACCTGAAGGATTCTGGTACTTGTAGTCAAATGGCGTCATCATGCAAATGTCCTATTGGCCAGTACTCAACCTCGTTCCCAGGGCCTCTCCCGTCGCTTACAGCCTGGCCAAAGGATAGGTCCTGGGACGAGGTTGGCCAGTATATAGTAAAGTTAAGTGATAAGCCGACGCCAAATGAAAGATGCGAGTTATGGACATCTGTCTGTACTGGTTATGCTTTTCTTGTATCGTATAAGAATGTCCAATCAAATTCGTTTTCTCACTTCTTTTGCTTTTTTTTAGATTTCTCGTTTCATTACTTGGCTACAAGAAGCTGAGGAAGAAAGCGATGATGATGATGATGACGAAGATTAGGACATTTTTTAAACAAATATGTTAGAACGTGTATTGAAGTTAATAAACATTTTAGCTTAAATCTGTCGTTGCAAATGCACTATAAAAAGTGGACCATTTACGTTGTGAGGGATGTGGTTATCTGGGGCAATTTCCTATGGTTCCGAAAACTAGGTTCACGCTCTGTTGTTTTGACTTCGTTGTATGTTGGCGAAACCTCACTAAATCAAGTCCTAAAGAAATTTTAAATTCTCAAGGAACGAAGCAGAAACAAAGAAAATTCAAACATTTGTTGAGCGTTTACTAGACAATGACATTTTTTTTTGTGGAAACGTTATTTGAAATCAACACTACCTGTTATTTTGTTATCGTGTGTTTGAAACTTGCGCGATTTTCGGTTTTCTCTTGGATTCTACTAATGAAGCGGGTTCAAAACGTGTAGTCGACTGGAACGCAGAGAAAGAATTGCATACTGATATTTTTCAAATAAATCTCGAACCAACCGCTGACGGACCAATCTCGTAAATAGACGGTCTAAAGTTCTTGGTCAGCGGGCGGTCACCTAAAGAGACTGGGTTCATCGAGTTTGGTTTACTCCAAAAATTCCGCCGTGTTTATTATCAGTTGAGGGAAGACACTTCATGCAAACTGTTTTTTTCTTGAAGCCACCATCCCCTGGCCAAGAAGTCTGAATTAGGAATATGAAATTTCAGACATCTCAAGGTAGCTTACGAGCGTGATTCAGTTTGACTTCCGGTCCGATCGTGCACGGCCTCAAAGGGAAACGTATTTCCGACTGTCTCTCTCAATACGCCGGATATAATTATGGCCGCTTTTTTTTTCTTATCTGGCGTGGGACGCGGATTGATCTATTAGAGTTTTTTTAAAGAGACTGCTACACGATCAAAATTATTAGTAATATTTCATGTCCAGCTTATCATGTCTCTTCAAGAGGGAATAGATAAATAGTTTATCGATTTGATATACAGATTCAACTGTTCGCTTGTAACAACTGAGCTTTAGGCCCATACTTGGGTTGAGTTGTGTGCTTGGTGACCTCGCCTTTCTTTGCCCATCCATCGTATTCGTCAGGTCCTGGATTATCCGGCGTTATGCGCGGTCGTGGCCTGGGGTGAGGTTGTTTGGGATAGGAAGATCTCTGCCTTGGGCGAACTGGACGAGCCATTCTTGCTGCATTGAGTCTTGTAAAGGGCTGCATTTTGAGACGTTTTCTCAAATATATCTGCCTTGCCAGGTTTCTCTGAGCGCTTCTGTATCGGCTGTATTGCTTAGACAGGCTGAAAACATAAAATTAAAGACAAAACAAATACAATTATCAACGATTAAGGTCAAATTCACCTCAATGGTGTTACAGCAGGCTGCAAACTGCTGTTGGTTTATCGATAACAGTGTTTTGTTTGTAATTTACGAGTTATTAAACCGAAGAAGAACCACAAGTGACACCTGATAAGCCCACGTAAAATTCGCAGCTGTAATTCTCTCACTCACAATTAAAGCTGGGAGAGGGTTGAATACACATTAGGAAGGATAACATTGACCTTTATATCAAGTGATACTACTGAACAATTCATAACTTGTCTCTGAATGTGGATTGGGATGTTCAAAATGGGTTACATTTTAAACGATTTTGAAATGTTTTGTTGCTGATTTTCACTTGTGATTTCAAACCATTGCAAGAAGAGCGCTCGTCTCGTTTATTGTTATAGGATAAAGAGGGCGTTAAAATATCATAAATAGACAAGAAAAACAGGGACATATAAAATAAAGAATTGAACAGAAGGATTGCAAAAGATGGCTTCAGTGGCTCTTGCAAGAGTCGGTTTTGGATATGTGCTTTGTTGGCTTATTGTTAACAATGTTCTGTTTTCTTTGAGCTATGAGTTATTACACCGAAGATGATACACAAATTACATCTCATAAACATACTCAGTTTGCATGCTCCTGTAAAATAAGTAATATGGGATTGTATTCAGTTTGTATTGTATTACAATGACTTCCGAGTTGTTAATAAAAGGTTTGTGCTGAGTCGTCATTCAAAGCCATGAAATGATCAAAAATTTTGAAGGGCGTAAATGAACCAGGAAGTCAGTTGTATCTGCTCACCTGTTGACCATCGATTTCCTAATAGCGCAACAAGAGCTATCACAACTCGGTGCGCAGTAAGCTGGGCAAGATGCGTGGCAAGGATTAAGCACATACTGTGTCGCACAGCATTGTTGGGAACACTCAGGATAACACGAGAAGTGACACGCTCCGGGGCACGTTATACTAGGGGGCGCAGGCGCCGGAGCGGCGTTGGTGACCGTCACTGCAGCTGCAGCAAAAGGAGCCTGCGTTGGCTCAGAACAGCAGTCGTCATCGCAATCCGGGAAACAACTATCGTTGCATGTTCCAGGACATGACGGAACTTCAGGGGGAGGAACTCGTGGGGTTTGACGAGGAGAGGGGTGGAAAGCGCAGCAAGTGGCAGTGCATCCTGACGCGTAGCATGTGTTTGGCTTGGAACAGGGCTGTGCGCAAACTCCAACGCCACTTGGCTGATCGAGCAGGCTTGGTCGAAGGTAACCCGCTGGAAGAGCAACTGAAAGTAAAAGAAACCGGTACAATTGAAATCATTTTTATACATCGCAAATGGGACATGATCGTGTCTGAATTGATCTCTTCTGGGGGCGTTTTCCATTCGACCAAACACTTCGGATTAAAATTTTGGGTCTACCTTGCGAAATAGTCCTGAAGTTCTTGAACAGTGATTCTGGAACAATTCCGTCCCATTGGTTTATTCTTCCACGCGTGTAATTGCCGTTTACGTTTTGTGGCAAAACTCATTAATGTGGCCAATCGCCGGAAAACGCTTTTCCGTTTGCTAAATGAAATTATCGAAATTTTAACTAAAACTTCCGTTCGAATTGAAAAAAAAGGGAAATTAAAGGAACTTTATTTAATTGTCAAATCTTCTAGCGCTGAAACACTAATTGGGAACACTGTAAACTGGAATCAACAAATAAAGGCAAATCACATCAAAGCGCCTTAAAACTAAATTACATTTGACCCATCTTTAGACAGTAAATCAAATGTTTTTTTTTTAACTTTGTTTCCTTACTCACCCGTTCCCCATCATTGGTGTTTAATTTCTCGATACCCTTTGCCTTTTCGTGCTAAATCCTTTGATACGAATTAGAAAAGTCGCACTTTTACCAAACCCCGAAAAATGATAATTAGATTGTAAATACTATGTGGTTTTGTGTGGCCACCTCAGGCTCCTGTTCCATTTTCCTTCGTCCTGCTTTGAACAGTCTTTTAGTAAATTTGGGAGAACAGTGCGGGGGAACTGGACTGGAAGTATTCGCTAACCAGTTCACAGAAGTGACGAACTTGTTTGCCGGTACTGACCAAAAATACGTTCACTTCTATGTTATAAGCTACGAATTTTGAGGTCTTTTTCCATAAAGCCATCTTTAATTCAATCTTACAACTTCAAGAATTTCTTTACACTCAATTACTGGCATTCCCACTATATACGTGGCTCAAATACATAATTGTTCTCACCGGCAGAGTCATATTTAGGTGCTACTGGCATCCCTTGAAGTACTCCTGACTGCAATGCAAGTGTCAGCCTATTAAGGTGTCCTACTGCGTCCTTCGAAAACAGGAGTCCCAATGTAACAATGACACTGCCATTTCTGTAATGGGAACGAGAAATATTTTTTTCCCGGAGGATATCGATACTTAGCTGACGAAAAGATGTACTATCCGAACCCCTCGTTGACATGCGCCCTTCGTGACATGCACAAGCATTGCGACTTTTTGTCGAAAAGGGAAGACGAAGACAATATTGTTTGCTTTGCGATCGTGTCGAACTTTTAACTTTCGTTGTTTCAGACACCGTGACCCTCTTCTGGTCGTAACTTTTAGATAAGACTGTTTCATGACCACGACATTTGTTAGAGAAAGAGCAGCAACGAAACGTACCAAAATGCGTAGAGAACTTACAGAGCGTGCAAAGCCTTTTCTTGTTTACAAAACTTACTTGTCTCTTTATGCCATTTTCGTTCTTGTTAATGTCGTAGTTACTCAACCTTTCTATTGGTTCGGTAATTACAGTTTTAGGTGAATGTTCTCTACTGATCGGCTATGCATCAGCATTGTTATCTCAATCTGCACCCGTCTGTGGTCGAAGATGCCACACTCTAGCCAGTCTTCTCAAACTTTTAAGTGAGAGGACCCTTAATAAATCTCTAGCATGGGATTGCCAGTGAAAGTTAATTATGTTACCTGACAGATATGAGCTGGACTTCTTGAAAGTCATCGTCATCATCAAACAAATTGATGATCTAAGCAAAAACAACAGAATATATTTAAACAGAGAAGGATTACGTTTTTGCAAACTTTGACCGTGTAGCACTTATATGTGAACAGACTTAACTGATTAGAGTGAAATGTGAAGTGCTAGTTTTCTACCCCATATGAACCATGTGAGCGTTAGCCCTACTAATGGAAATGGGCCCACACAAGGACAGAGAAAAACTCTGACTAGGGTGGGTCAGAGTGGGTCCTTGTGTGGGCCCATTACCATCAGTAGGGCTAACGTTCACATGGTTCATATGGGGTAGAAGACTAGCACTTCATATTTAAACAGAGTTTTTACTAGCAATAAAACAAGAAGACTGATGAATTGCAAGTTCAGTATGAAAATTTAAAGATGATAATATTCCTGAGAGAAAAGTTAGGATAAATTGAAAGCCTCGTTTACTTTTCCCTTAGTACAAACCGGAATAGGTCAAAGTTTTGTTAATTTTCACTTGAATAACAAGGTGGAAGAGATAAGGAGTTGCTTTAGTTGGACAATAGGGCGGCAGTGTGAAATTGGCAACAACTTCCATTTGCTTCAGAGTTCCTCTATTTCCGGCCTCACAACGTCGAACTCAGGCTCCCGCTGGATGCTCTTTCAAGGAAAAGAAAGAACCCTGGGAATCAAATTGCACGTGCTTCCGGTTTTTTTCCAGTAGGACATTTCTAATGAGCAAAATGGTCACACGACCAGTAGTTGGTAAACTTGAAGCTAGGGCTTTATAGAATCTCAAGTTAAAAGGTCTTGTTTCACTTGACCAGAATGCAAATTTTCATAGAGATACCACTTAAGATCAAGATTTTCTGACCATTTGAAAAGTCGAGTATTACACAAGCGACAAGCTTTTGCCCTCCAGTGAAATTACCCGGCACGATAAAGCAACGCAAAAAGAGAACACGCGAGAATAAATAAATAAGGATGAAAATTTTCGGACTACTAAATCTCAGGGGAGAAATTCTACAGCGGTTAAAACTCATTTAAAAATACAAGGATCGGGATGGAAATCATTGAAACGTAAGTAGGGAGGGGTAGCGTTGCGTTCGCTAAGGAGGGGGGGGTGGGGGAGGAGGGTCGAACTTACCGCGCCGGTGACGTTCTGTTTCAGTTGCTCAAACGCTGAAGTTCCTGGCATTTCCATATCAACTGAGTAGGTAATATTTTTGAAGCGAATAGCGACCCGGAAATCTTTACCTGAAATAGAGTTAATAATGACAATCTAGTCCACAAATGACAACGATAGTTAAAAATTTGAAACTGGACATTTTCAGTTATTGGCTTTTTTTAAGTGCGTTTGGATTTTTTCCTTGTAACGTTCAATAGTTATTTAAACAGAACGCGAGATTGGTTAAGAATTCTCGACCTCACGTCACTTTCTCAGACGTCCAATCAGAACCGTGGTTTGTTATTCGCACGCGATTTCCAGCGCTGCATATCCGAGGGCTACCTACGAAATTGAACAATTTGACTTTTTCCCTTTGTTATGAAATCAAAAATGCTCTTTGGCAGGTTCTCTCTATTCACAATTCAGTTGGATTCCCATCTGAGTTCTGATGTAGATTTTGCCAGTAAATAAATGATGTGAATTTATATATTTATCAGCTTATGGAATCCATGGAATGCTCAAACCTTTTTGTGGAGTGATAAGGTCCAACTCTGGGGACAACTTGGCGGGACCTGGCAACATGGGTTTTTTAGGGAGCGGCTTGGGCACCTCTGGAGGAACGTATGTGATACCAGCGGGTGGTTCATGGACCTTTGTAGGCGGTTTCTGATTATCGTTCATTTGTTGCTGTAAAAACTTCTCAACGGAATCACTGTTCTCTTTCTTTGCGTTGCTACTCTGCGTTTCTTGAAGTCTCTGATGCATTTCATTCGTCGTTGCGTCGTCGGGATAAAACGGTCTCGACTGTTGGCGATCCGTTCCTTCTGTGGCAGATCCGGACTGTGCCTTTTGTTCGATTGGTCCTGCGGGGCTTAACATTTTATCCGTCTCGCCATCTGCTCGACTTGTCGATTTTTCACTGGGTGCTATCTGAGAAGTTGCATTTTCCCCGGGAGGGTTTGCTTCTTGCTTTTCTGCGCTGGCCACATCATTTGATGGCGATGGTGCAGATGGTTGTGACGTTGTTGCTTGTTGGGTCTCCTGTTTTGCGTAGGTTGCGTCAGGCTCCAGTCCACTTTCAAGACCGATATTTTCGCTTGGCTCATACTTGGCTTCATGTTGCTCAGGGGAACTGGGGCGGCTTGATTGCACCGTGTTTTGTAAATCATTGGGACTTGGTTCAACATTAATCTCTTTAAAATAAACCACGTTTGGGTCATTCTTGCTATGTGATGAAGAGGATTCATCTTGAGCTGAAAATAAATAGAGAACTTCAGGGGCGCAGACGGGAAAGGGGGGTGGGGTCCTGGGATGCCCGTGACAGTCAACAACATAATGCAACCCACATCAGTGAGACTGGAACAGAGTAATTTACATCACCTGGAACTCACTTCATTTCTGCAGCTATTTTGTAGGCTCACTTTCACTAACAACTGCGTGGATGTCGACACGACCAACCCGTAAGTCCCTGGGTGTGAGAACGTAAGAATTCCTCCCCCCCCCCCCCCTCCCCGCCCATCCTTTGAAAAATACTAGCTACACCCCTGAACTTAAGATTGGTATTTCAGCCCTTGATCCTGGAGCAAATGTGGTGTTTAATGGAAAGCAACTCTTTGCTAGGTTGAGGTCAACCCCGTTCCCAGGGTCTCTCCTGGGAACGAGGTTGAGGTTGTGGTATACATTTACACTAAAATAATCTTTTAACACTCTTTTTTTTTTGTGAGTTGCAATTCAGAAGTAATTAAGGATCTTTCAGATCTCTAAAATGTCCCATACATTTTATTTGAAAACATATAAATATTTAGGGAGATTAAGTACGCGCGTTTTTGAGACGCGGACGGCAACCGGAAGTGAGCTGTTTTCCCTTTTAACTTGTCTTCACACAACCACATTTCATTGCCAAGTTTCTCCATTAGAGATGATTAGTATAAAAATATGGGAGACACAACTGTCCTGGCACGCGAACTGGTCTCTTCCGGTTGCCGTCCGCTTCTCAGAAACGCGCGTGCTTAAGCTCCCTAAATT
This sequence comes from Montipora foliosa, assembly GCF_036669935.1. Lineage (NCBI taxonomy): Eukaryota > Metazoa > Cnidaria > Anthozoa > Scleractinia > Acroporidae > Montipora > Montipora foliosa. The sequence continues at coordinate 73,291,094 of NC_090874.1, read as the reverse complement.
GTTTTGAGACGGGGTCTGTGTACTCCATACCTGGCGTTTGGTTGCTCGAGGAGTTGTTGACCGTGTTGTCTTGTTTGCTATCATCAGAAGTTCTTTCTTTGAAATCCGGGACATTATCATTAAACTGTCCGGCGATGTTTCCTGGTGGGCTGTATCGAGCCACTAAAAAGAAGTTCCCGGATTTACTTTGAGCTGTGCCAATTCCGAGTTCTTTGGAACCCCTCCACACCAGCTGGCTAAAGTGACCTGTGAAGAGCGTGGGTAGTTGAGCGTTTGAAGGTGATTCCCGTAAAATAAAGCGTGACGCATTGTATCGCCAAACTTTGTTAGCTGTTGTATCAAGTCAAGATGATGGCAAAAAAATGTGCTCATCTGTGCGATACGACACCGACGAATTCTAATTTTTTTTATATATGCTGTCCCACCTGGAATGACAATTCAATTTAATTGATTGCCACAAAAACTGGGTATAGATTGTTTTATTTTTTTTTCCTACTTGATGAAAATACTTATCTTAACAAAACTAAATTGTAGTAGCAAGGACCAACGTAACAAAAAAAAAAAGAAGTACCAGATCCTGGTGAAGGTTCTAATCAGTGTATAACTATTTATTTAAAGGCTGATCAACGGTGAAGGAATATTTGTTGTATTTTGTAACACCCCGAAAAAAGGTAGTACCTTTCGAAGTATTGGCAAATACAACAAATATTCCTTCACTTCTCGTTTGTTATCTCACCAACACATAAATGTATTCTACAAATATAAGGTCTAATTGAAGGTTGCAGTGATTGGATGTACGCATTTTTTAAAGCCAGTTGGATGGTGAAGTTGTCGCATACCGTAGCCTTGAATAACTACAGGTCATTCTTGTCACGAGAGCTTTGGATCGTATGTCTGTGCAGATTGACTACGGGCTTCAAACTGGTCCTGATGATAGATTTGCAACACGTGGCATGCACTTATGTCCAGAAATGCGCATAATTAGATGCAAGTCCAATTTTGATATCCAACACGAAGTGTCCCGTCAAGTCTAAGCATATACCGTATTAGAAAATAGCGGTCAAGAAATTTTTATTTTCTCTTTTTGCTAATCATCCTTACTAGGTTCACTTTGGAGCAGAAATTCTTTGGAACTTTGTTCGTGCTAACGAGGCTAGTGAGGATGATTAGCATAAAGACAAAAGAATAATTTACTGGTCGCCATTTATGAATACGGTCTATTTTGCTACCATTTCCAACAACAAAGTAATTTCTAAAGATAGTGTTGTGTTTAGCTTTGGGAAATTGAAACTTATGGGGAGCATGAGTGGGTCAGTGGCAAGAGCACTCGCCTCCCACCAATGTCGCCCGGGTTCAATCCCCGGTCCCGGCGTCATACGTGGGTTTACTTTGTTGTTGGTTCTCCCCTTGCTCCGAGAGGTTTTTCTCCGGGTACTCCGGTTTTCCCCTCTCCTCAAAAACCAACACTGCTAAATCCCAATAGATTCCGAATGCACGGACACGTGTTGAACGAGCTCCTGAGCGCGCTTAAGGTGTTTCAAAATGTTGATCTTTTTTTAGTAGCAGGTTCTAGGGGGAGATGGCTTTGTGGCGTAAATTGTCTGTATTCTTCGACACGATTGATTTTCAAATTGACGAAAAGAGCAAGGGGAATAACTTCGTGACGCCCATCAAATTCTGCGTGCATCGAATTTCTAGACATAGCATTTCTAGACATATCTGGTGGCACGGACGAACGATTTTGTCTCATGCCCCGTGTGAAATACCACTCTCAGCCTTCTGACTAATTAAGGTGAATGATCCATTTGACTCTACTTACTGGTACTATCATCCAGATGGGGAGACTTGAAATTATAATTCTTTATTTCTTGGTACCAGTTGTTAACGGCTCTATCACAAGCCTGTGACGGGTCCCCTCCGTACATGTAAAACAGGTTTTCTCCATCAAACGACGAAGAGTCGTGCTGGAGCTGGTCTATTGCTGCGAGGTGATTGGCCCATCTTTGCGCATTTACAGCAGTCTCCGCTGACCAGTTGAGCGGTGGAACACCGTGCTGTGCTCGAATTGCATTATGAGCTGCGAGGCAGTTCCGAATGAAAGAGCTCTGGAAAGGATGAACTAAGAGCAAATAGTGGAAATAAAAAAACCGCCGTTAGTACGGAGTCTACGTGAAATCTTGTGCAAGCCTTAGCTTGATAAACGGAAAAAAAAAAAACAATTTTCTCAGCAATCTTCAATTATGATGAGGAGAAAACGAAACTCTTCGAGATCACTCCTAATCTCAGATCACCTCTTATCATTAAACACTCAATGGGTCTTTCGCAATTTTTACGCCAGTAGAAGGACCTTCTCATTCTCGATATTGAGGTGACCCTAGGCGGAATCGATCTGTGTTAGGGACCCCCTGGGCTAAACTTCTATTTATTTGAATCATCATATATAATAACAAAAGAATGGCCCCTCCATACCGTGTTTGTCGCTTATGAGGTTTATTTATACTCTGGATTATTGCCTCCTCTGAGATACTCCAATAAGTTTATGTAAGATTAACCCAGATGGCATCTTCTTTTCGAGTTGCCAGAAAGGGAAGTGTTGTTCTGCGACAGGTACGTCCGTTTAGAGAAAATTCGTGCCCTGAAGTTCAAATAGTGCCCTCGGTCTGCGTTCTCGGGTGGTACTTGAGACCTGGGGCACAATTTTTATCGATACTAGTGTTCCGGCAATGGCCAAAGCTGATATATATCTTCGCCGTACAGAGGTTGAACCCTAAAGCGATTTTCGACACAAAAATGAATTTATGACTAGTTGCAGCTATTTGAATGCATGTATCGTCTATTATTCACTGTTGTTTATCTTTCTATATTCCAAATGTTATTGCCGTCAAAGGAAAACACGAAACAGGTTTCTATATTACACTAACTTGGCAGGTCGCGAGAACTCTCCCACCTACATTTTAGAGCACACTGGTTGATTTCGGCGACGGCCTTGCCTCGACTACTTTTAACTAATGATCTCTTACCTTGGCCGGAGCAGAATAAGAAAGTGATAGCGAATAATGTTCCCTTCATCTCTAATATGAAAGAGGAAGCTCCATTGGTAAAGTCAAGAAGAAATGAAACCATCTATCATTAATAAGTTGAACACACGAGGTCAGTGTCATTACCTGCCAAATGTATGTCGCTTGAATGGGCGATCTATTACTATGAAATCTCTTGCAAAAAAAAAAACTAAAAGGGAATCATTGATGATGAGGAAAACTGAAGATGAGGTGGTACATTGAGGTTTGTTTTTGCTGCAATACGCTTGAATGGCGAATATGGAGTATTTGATTAGACAAGGGCGTGGCTGACTTCTTCGGGTTTTAGATTTGCATGGGGATGACCCCAATGACTGCCCACCACTGAGTGGTGATTGACAGGAGTTCAACCCACGAATTTAGTGGCATGCCTCAAAAAAGATTTTTTAAAGTTCTGCCGGTTGCGTTGCCATGCTTAACTAACGAATGGTCGAATGTGAATGGACTAAATATATCGATTTATGAGTTGATATCATGGTAAATTGGTCACTGTAAAGAAATTTGAAAGATGACGTCTCAAGCGCCTTTTAACGCTTCGTGAATTCGCTCTGATGAAATGACGAAAGGCGGCTAACTCTCGAAACGTCAGCTTTCAATTTTTTTACTGTCTTCACTGTTACCACATAAACTTCGCTGATAAACACATTTTTTTGTCTCACTTCCTCAACGACGCAGCAACAGAGTTACTTTAGAAATCAAACCCCTATTTCCATTTTATGATTTTATGAATGGAATAGTGAAGATCATAATTAGTTTTAGATGGTAGCGTGTTGCAGCATTCATTGGTAACGTATCCACTAGAACTTGGAGATGAAAGAGTAGAAAAGTTCGCAAAACGTTCTGATTACTTTAGTGAGGTCTTGGGGCATTCAGCTCTTCTTCAAAATTCTGCAAGGACTGCGCTCACCCGGTCTACAGCAGTAAGTAAAGGAGCCAAAACGCGGGGCCGGGGGTCGGGGTCGGGGTGCCTTTTTTTTCCAATTTTTTTCTTGTTTCAATTTTTGTCGTTATTCTCCTGTACTGTTGTTTTCGAATGACCGGCATCTGTCCTTCATTTATGGTGGAAATTAGTTAAAAACATTAAGGAAATTACGGAAGCTATAAAAAATTCTTAAGGGACATCTCAGTTTTTTTTCTCTAAAGCGGACTTTGCTTTTTTTGTGTTTTAAAATCGAAGTTGGTTTTTGCGAGCATCTGACTTAGTCTTTCCGAAAATCGGAGTTTGTTTTTCGAAATTAGGGTAATTTCCGAAAATGCTGAAATTAGAGTTTATGAAATATACGCCAACTGTCAGAAACACTGCATGATGCTGGGAATTTCAGACTGAAATTTGGGTTTTTTTTGGGGAATATATGCTAACTCCTAGAGACACTGAAGACTCGCTGAGCTCCACACTTTAAAATAGAATTTTAATGTTTACTTCCTGAGGAAAAAAGGCGGGATGATCGTCACGCAGTCACGCTATGTTCTGTTTCATTTGAATTGTATTGCGGAAAAGGTTTTTAAGAAGTAAATATTAAAATGTGGTTTTAAAATGTGGAGCTCAGCGAGTCTTCAGTGTCTCTAGGAGTTAGCGTATATTCCCTACAAAAACTCTAATTTCAGTCTGAAATTCTCTTAAATAAAGATGTCCCTTTCGTAGCTTCTGTATGTTCCATATTTTTTGACTAATTTCCACCATAAATGAAGGAAAGATGCCGAACATTCGAATCTAACATTACAGGAGAATAACGTCAAAAATTGAAACAAAAAAATTTGGAAAAAAAAAGACACCCCGGCCCCGACCCCGGCCCCGACCCCGGCCCCGGCCTCACGTTTTGGCTACTACCCAAATTTCGCGCTTTCATCTCGCACCTGCCCACGAGGCAAGGACGACGACGACGGCTACGAGAATGTTGTCTAAAAATATTATTTCCTTTTACTGTAATAATTTTGCGATTGCTCCAAGTCGCTTGGCAAGGAGAATATGAATCCACATTGCAAGAATAAAATTGGTGAGAACGGTGTGGATATTTAGAGCCGGAAAATTGAAAATTGATCGTCAGGTGCTCTCGTCCTCCACATGACCTCAAATTTGATCATTTCACGTCGTTGTCAAGACGAGAACGGCAAAGAAATGTATCAAAAGGTAAAACGCACGTGCAGAGCGTGCAGAACTATTGTTTTTGCTAATTAAAGGGCCGGCGGCATTGGTGAACACAGGACTATTATTACCTGACTTTCTCCACCCTTAAAATGGTCGCGTACAGCAAATGCCGAAACAATGCCAGTCTCCTAAAGTTTTTCATACGGTTTAGAATCATGATTTCAATAAGATTCGCAAAGTTTGTTGGTAATTTCCTTTATTATAAACAAAGTGAAAAGCATGCCAACCCTTGAGTGTGACAAATCTCAAAATTTATAAAAAAATTTGTCGTCAACACAGGCGACATTTTAAATAAAGCTGGCCTAAGGCCAAGCTATGGGACTTTTAATTTTTGACTAATTGAAGTTTGTTTAATTTAAAATCCGAAAAGAAGTAGTTTTATAGACTAAACATAGACGAACAAAACAAGAGGAGCGAATTAAGGCAACACTATCATAATTTTCGGTTTGTAGAACCCATTACATATGTGCTGAAATTAAAAGGCCCATTTCTAATCTAAATATATTTCAAAGCGAGAGCTAAAAAAGACAAAAAGCAGTATCTTGAATATTTTCGGCAACAAAATTTAGTTTTCAGACACTTGAGTTTTATTACGATTCCGACAAACTGCAAACAATATTTTCTGAAACAGTCTCATCTAAAATTGTTGAATAATTCATGTACCAGTCGGAAACTCGACTCTTTTGGCAACGAGAAAACCTGATGTAATCCACTGGCTGAGGTTACAGATTATCCGATCAGAAAACCTCAGATAATTGCTGAGGTTGCGCTACACTCTGATACGAAACAGACTCGGTGCTTTTTAAATGTAAATGGGTGGAAAATCAACAAGGATTTTCATAGGAATCCTGGGCTGGGCTTGCTGTTTACATGGTAAGAAATAACTTGTAAAATAAAAATATTTTGACAATGAGAGGTGAAAACCGAAAATAGCACAGACAAAATGAGAGTCTTGTAGATAGATCTTCTTTCGAACCTAGTTCCTTGCTAACAATTATCAGTTAGCTTAGTTGAATGCACCGCGCCAATTTTTTAATGTAGAAGGGCAATAATCAGAAGTTTTTAACCTGTTCTTTACGCTTCTTGAACAGTTGTTTGGTCACGTCAAGGGTTAATTGTTGGTAGTTATCTGCTCGGACGCACAAGACGCAGAGGCGGACAGTCTGCCAGCTTCGCTACTCCAGACTGACAAAAATCATCTTAATTCACTTTGCAAAGTAAACCAAAACTAGCCTTTACCGGCGACACTTTTATATTAATCCCACCTGTAGAATTGCCAGCGAAGGAAGATTTCACTTGCCAAAACTGACGCTTTCGTTGCATTCGAAGTTTGACAGTTAAAAGCCAGAGGATACAAAACTTCTTGAAAGTTAAATGGGTCGTAGAAGTTTTTTTCTACAGATTGGCTTCACCACCGACAGGTTGGCTTGTTAAGGGTTCAGCTCCTGCCGGACCAAGTCCTTAAATAACTGAGGAGAAAGTAATGCATTTGTGATCACATCTACAAGACTTTCAAGTCTTCTGTGATAAGACTAAGCCGGCTATAAGGCGTATGTGCTGTCCGACAACCAATGTTGGTGGCAACTTTGAAAACGAATGAAGGGGTACATGAGTTTCTCTTAAAGGAACTTTGGTGGTGTATCGTTGCCGGAAGTGAAACACGAAACTGAAATTTTGCAAGGAAATAGCAGTAGGCAACCGAATGGAAAAGCCTTTTCTATTTTCTTTTTTCTCACAGCTTCTTAATCTTCGTCTCTTTTGCAATTTTTAAGAAATCCTCTCAGCTCCTAACCCGGGTTCATTTATGAGCGCTCAACCGCCAAGTGCCATGAAAGTGGTATGTAACAATTTTATTTTAATAATTGTTTCATTATTTAAGATTATACAGGAGAAAGGAACACATACCGTGCATTTTACCTTTCGACACACCCATCCGAAAAATTGGTTTTTGCCCTGAGCGGGACTCGAACCCACGCCTCCCTGATTACTAGTCGGGCATGCTAAGCCACTACACCATCAAGGCTACCACGCTGGCAACGCGCGCAGATTAATGAGATGACTTAGCAGCGTGGGGATCCCTAGGGCCCAACTTTCCTTCACTTGAGTGTGTATCCTTGCCTCTAACCATCTGGAAATAATGTTTGCAACCAAATGTATTCCCAATTTTTACAAAGATAGCATTTGTATCCGAAATAAATGATTTTCAGACTTAATTTCCAGGGCGCCGCCTTCCATGACGTGTTAGCGTTGCCCTGTTGTTATAATGGCTGAGGCCCCACTAGCGCTTGACATCGTTGTTAATGCATTTTTACAACGTATTTTTCCCAGCTGCTGTTAACACCAGTGTTAACACTAGATCAAGTTGTGCTAGGTTAGTTACGTGACGTCGTTAACGCGACCTCTACGCTAGCATCGAACTGGGTTTTGCTAAACGATTTGTCAATCTCAAATGTAGATTAAATTACTCACCAGATAAGATCATATAAACCGTGCTTTCAGAGTTGAAAACTTCGTTGAAAAATGTGCTTTGGTTTTGCTGCGTTGCGTTGGCAACAAATTCTTACAATGATCTTAGGAAAATGGCCGGTCCCATTTGAAACCGCTTGACAACATTGTAACACCGTTGTTAACAGCGACAGTGGGACCTCAGCAAATTCAAAAGCTTTTTGTGTCAGAAAAATAAGGCAACTGTAACACGTCACAATAATTCAAGATAGCGGCTCCCTGGAAATCTGAGAGAAAATAAGCGATTCTAAATTTACCTTTCCCTAATACATTCGTCCCTAAAAGCTTTTACTCGATGCAAAAAAAAAAAAAAAACGGTTCTGATGGACCATGGTAAAATCATGTTGGATTGGTACTGCGTAATGGAACTGAATTATTGCGTAGGGTGTAACTCAGGACAGCTTACATAGGCGCCTCTGATATCCTATGTGTAGCCGGACCCCACGCCTCTGGCATCTGATGTACAATTCATGTAAGATCTCGGAGCACAGCAACACAGCCAGACGTAATTAGTTGTGAATCGATTTTGATGATGGAGGAAACCCGGAGTAGGCAAACAAAGGTTGTGGTCGACTGTAACTCAGCCCATATGCAATCGAAGAGGAGGGGGGCAAGGTTTATGACTAATTCCACAGCATGATTCCGTAGAGTGTACAGTACGGGGTGTTCCCAGATAATCATCCATCCAGGTATTTGGTGATCAAACGGGAACCAGTGTGTTCCTCTGTACAAGTCGTACGCTCGCTTCCATTGTTTCTTCGTCTTGTTACACTGACAATATGAAGGACTAGCTTTCTAATTTCGTTGTCTCTTTTTCCCCACAGCTAAATTCGATAGTGTGTGAGGGACAGAAAGCCTATTTATCATGTCGAAGCATTTTCGATCAAATCAAAATTGTGGAAACCATGTACGGTCGTAAAAGTCCATCGATCTGTGTTCCTCCAATCGCTTCCTCTAACGCAATGTGTCAAGAAGAAGCAACACAAATCAACCACCAGATTAAGGATTTGTGCGAAGGAGAAACTGACTGCGAAATTGCTGCTAATAACAACTTTTTGGCTAAGGCTGGAACCACAATATGCCCTGATGTTTACAAATACTTGGACGTGAAGTACAGGTAACCAAAGTCAAGGTTAGACTTAAAAAAAATCCGCGAAGTAAATGGAATTAAAACTAACCCACTCACACTCCATACGAATCACTGGTGAAGTTTCGGAGGTGAGAATAGAACTTTATTTCTCTTAAATGTCACAGAGTCATAGCATTGGCTGTATTAGAGAGTTCAAGTTTTTTTACCCCGAAACCGCTTGTACCCAATTTATATACTTCGCCCTCATTGTGCGACGTGAACGAAACAGAATAATCGCGAAAGATTTATGATAGTACATGCATATTTTTTGAGGTGACGTTTTCGATGACGCAATCGTCGTAGATCTATTTAAACTAAAGGACGTTGATGACGTTTCAGACGCATCAAACGCCTCAAAAAGGGGAAGGCACTTATGTTCGAGGGATAGCGTTTAAATGAACAATTTTCTAACAATGGAATATCAAATAACACCTAGACACACCTTGATTTCAGGTTCAGTGGGCCCAGCTCCAGTTTAGAACATCACTCTATTTCAGCTCGGGCGCAACCATGTGGTCAAACGACTCTTGATCATATCAACGGGAAATCGCTAAGCCGCTAAAGGTTGGCACAGTCGTTTCATCACCTGATCGATTGGTGGTAAATTCTTTAGAGAGTTTAAGCACACCTGTACCTGAATTACAGACGGTGAACGGAATTGGATCTATGACGATGAGAGCATCGTTTTAAAACCCGTTTTAAACGTCGCATTTTACATGTGCCGAATCTAATGCCAATGAGAAAAAACTATTGTTTCCGCGCATTTGCATTAGATTCGGCACATGTAAAATGCGACGTTTAAAACGGGCCTAAGTAATGTTTAAAGTAATATTCTAAGCGTGGCCTATATATTGTTTTCACTCACGTGATCAGTAACCTTGTTTTCCCACCGAAACAGAAGAAAACGTTTGCATGATAATAAAGTTCAATTCCCGGAGGATTAGTTGGGTACAACAACCATGGCCGCCGTTCTATTGTTTAGGAACACCAACATGGCTGCCGTGAAGTCACGTGAAAACACTCTATTAAGAACCGCCCCGTCGGATTCTGATCTGAGAGGTTTAATTTCTCGATTAGTAGAAAAATGTCATGGCTTTAAATCGCTTAAAAGGCTTTAGGTATTTTCACGTATTCTATTAACTATCGTTTACTCCAACTGCAAAGGAGATCTCTTGACTTAAATCAGCTAACTTTGTCAAGACTCGAGTGTAAACTCTGGTAATGGAGAGACGTTTTGTATCACAGGTGCATACCTCGCTCCGCCGATTTCAGTGAAGACAGCGCTTCAGAAACCTCAGAAAACAGCCAATCAGTGAGCGAAGTTATAGCAACTAATGGAGGGGAAAGCCTGGGTTCTTCCTCATTTTACACCTCATCCTCTTCGTCATCATCCAAATCCGCTTCTGTACCGGAAATTACCGTCCAAGAATACACTCAGACCCAACCAGTTACGACTGCTACGTCACAAGCATCTGTCACTCCAATCAGCCACAAAGCAAACGGAGATGAAGTTACCGAGGAGTTTACCCGAACGGATAGTGCCCATGATACTGTAACAGAAACGTTTCCAAGTGGCCAAGCGTCATCCAAATCGACAGAAGTTAACGAGACGGTCAAAAAGTCAGAAACCCCTAAAGGGTCTGGAGAGGAGCAGAGTGAAGACGCCAGTGGTTCAGGGGAATGGGAAGGGATCAATCAACAACGAGACATTGTGTATGATATGGGCGAGAATCATCCTTAGCAAGGAGTCAGCTTCCACTGCTGCTACCTCCGTCGTTAGCGTTTCACCTTCAAAGTGAGCTTAGTAGGGGTATTTCCGAAAACAATGGTCGTTTTGTAATTTTCAGGCACACAACCAAGAAAAAGAGATCATCATTTTTTATAGTTTCACATCCGAATGCGACAACATATGAATCTGACTTTTAGATACTCTCTATTTAATACGTTAGTTTTGTCTTCAACGAAGACGCCAGTGGTTCAGGGGAATGGGAAGGGATCAATCAACAACGAGACATTGTGTATGATATGGGCGAGAATCATCCTTAGCAAGGAGTCAGCTTCCACTGCTGCTACCTCCGTCGTTAGCGTTTCACCTTCAAAGTGAGCTTAGTAGGGGTATTTCCGAAAACAATGGTCGTTTTGTAATTTTCAGGCACACAACCAAGAAAAAGAGATCATCATTTTTTATAGTTTCACATCCGAATGCGACAACATATGAATCTGACTTTTAGATACTCTCTATTTAATACGTTAGTTTTGTCTTCAACTAATGATTCAGGTTATAATAAATTAATTAAGATAGAGTCTCTTTACTTTGAGAAACGGCTTACATTTGCGATTAACGTTCTTTACGATGACTACGAATCAAACTCCTGAAACGCCAAGTTCAGTCATCTCATGGCCCCAACCCCCTCTAAAGGATGGCCAGGCGAAAGACTCTCTCGACTGGCCACCCTTTAGAGGAAAGGGGGAGTTGGGGCGAGGAGACGGTTGACAGTTTAAAATTGCTAGGTTCAGCCTCGTTTTCATGACGAGTCCAACTGCATGAGTTGGTTCTACCTTTAATTAAGTGAAAAGAATTTCATCACCGAGGAAGACTTTGGACTCGTTTTGAAAAAGAAGTTCAGAAGGTGATGTAAAAGGGTCAGCACGCACAAGACATCAAAGAGGTCAGGAGCGGAGATCTCCCACACTGGATTTGTACAGCTACACAGAGATATTTTTGAAACGCGATGACGAGATGACGCCCTTACCAACAAAAAGACACGCTGGAACATTCATCAAGTCACATAGGTAGCCAAATTGCGTTGTCCTTTCTTCATTGAACCTAACACGTCATCTGAAACCCATAGCAGAAATAAAGGATTAGAACTAGATGATTATCTTCGTCTTCTTCTGTGCTGGTGACCGGCGTGACCATCACATATCGACGCTAGAAAAATATGATTTTGAACGTCATAGCTTCTCGCCATGCTTAATATCTTTCTCCCGGTTTTAAATAGGGAGGTTATGCGCGAGATGTTTTTGAGCCATGGATTCCAGCCGGAAGTGAGCTGTTTTCCTTTTTAGCTTTTCCTGACAATGCAGCACCGTTGTATTACTAAGGGTGCGTTCGATTAACCCTATTCCGGAATAAGAATACGTGGAGTGATAATTAAAAACGGTATGTTTGGCGTTTTGAAGCAACAAGGATAATAAAGATATGTTTAAGATAGCAATTTTAATTTGAATCTCCGTAAAAACGAAGGATTTCTAACTTCCAAAGACCGTATTCATAAATGGCGGCTTAGTAATTATTCTTTTGTTTTTATGCTAACCATCCTCACTAGCCTCGTTAGCACGAACAAAATTCAAAATGATGATTAGCACAAAGACAAAATAATAATTTTTTGGCCGCGATTTATGAATATGGTCTCTTCCATGTATTCTTATTTGGGAAAACGGTCAATCGAACGCACCCTAAGTATCTTTTCACTATTAGAAACCAACAGTTTAAGAATCTGCAAGACTCCATTTCCGAAGAGTAAGATTTACCCAAATTGTACTAGTCCCCATCAGCGTCAGAAAATTGTCTATTTTTAAACCAACTTTTGCGAGAATTTAAACAAAAGACCAAATCGGTCAACGTTTGTAAAAACGTAACGTAACCCCGTTCCTTGTAACTCAATGTTGTACCCATTTCAAACCCTTTGGGAATAAAACGTTTTGTTCCAGGTATTTAAATGTGAATGCCACATTATAATGCAAATGCAATACACAATGAGTGCGGTCACATTTGAGAGAAACATAGTGTAACACTGGTGTTGACACTACTCTGGTGTCTGCTATCTGGTGTTTCAGTTGAATCCCTAGCTAATCCGAACACTGAACTATAGAATTCGATTTAAATTAACACTAGTGTTAACTCCCTAAATGCGACCGCAACCAATGAGTCTTAACCCCGGGCAGGAGCTCATCAAGAGGAGCCTCTATCTCCTCTAACTCCTTGAGTCAACCCTTTCCCGGGTAAATTTATTTTTAGGAACAGGTTTTTCCCGCGAAAAGTATCATAATTCCCTTGACGCTGAGATAGCTCTGTTTTGATTGGCTTTTACAACAGTGAGCGTGCTGAATGTCCCAAGGGAGATTGGCTTTTACAACAGAGAGCGTGCTGAATCTCCTAAGGGAGGTGTTCTATAAATAAATCTACTCGGGAAAGGGTTGACTCCGAGGCCAAGTATGGGAGATAGAGGCTCCTCTTAATGAGCTCCTGCCCCGGGAGATCTGAATTTGGGTACAACATCAGTAAGCTAAGTTAGCTGATTGGGTCTATACTATTTATTTTACCGCAAAACTTGGTTTAAAAATAGACACTTTTCTGACGCTGATGGGGACAAACCTAACACCAGATTCTTACTCTTTGTGTCGGTTTATCCTCACAAAGGGGTTGGTGTTACCCAGGCATCACTAAGAACTTACTTGCAACAAAACCGGCTATTGCCAAAGCTTTACTTGCTGAATAATCATCTTGGCAATGTTCCGGACGGTTTTCTCTTGGAGCTAGATCTTTCATTCTTTCTAAATCTCATCACGCCGTGATTTGAAAGTTTTCAGACATTAGGAGAAAAGGAGTTTCTCCTTTTCTCCTACAAAATAATACTTTTAAGCCAAAGAAAATAATGCTTGCAATCAGGTTTGATTAATTTTTATTTCATAAAAATGTATGAGAAAAAAATTGCTTCTTTCCTGGGAGCAGTTATCTTGAATAACGTGCCATTGTGGGCCGGTTATTCTGACACGAAGAGCTATTGTGCAATACGGGCAACTGTAACAAGTCACTTTTATTCAAGATAGAGTAAAAATATAAGCGATTCTTTAATCCATTTACTTGCAATACAAACGCCTTTTTAAAATTCCAATAAATTTGATTGTAAGTATTTTTTCCTGTGGTTAAAAGCTATTTTGTTTAGTTGGAGAGGAGGTTCTCTTTAATTAAGAGCTAAAATTTTGGCCGATTTTGTGCCAGTCTGTCTGCACTCGTGTAATCGGTTACTCACGTGACTGGCACAAAAGTACTTGCAACTTCTCAAGAAACTGATTTGGTGCTCCAGCATGGCGCATTTGGCTTCGTTTTAGCTATTGATTTGGACACCATCGCCTCGACCATCCGAAGGTGGTGCGATGAACATGCATGAGAGCTGTCTTTGGCGGCAAGGTCGCCAGAAAAATGATGATCTGCGACGTCTCCGCCTGCGAAAATGCGTCGCGTTTCTTGCGATCACATTTCAAACCTCTCCTCTGGGCCCGCACAAATCCCACCAGCTGCGAGGCCTAACTTGACTTCGCAGAGCGTGAAGCGATTCACAGAGCACGAAGACGCGAAGATTGAATGCTCAATGAAGCGCTTGTCTAATGATGCTTTCAGTTTACAAAGGAACACCGCATTGTTTTATTTACGAGCCTAGGTAAGACTGCTGTTCGCGCAATCCGACCAGTCTTTTGTTGTTATGGTCACGGGTAGTAAAATTGCGTCACAACTATATTTAGAATTCTCCGCCATTACGAACTTTCTGACCTAGGAGCCATGTTGGAGACCACAATATAGGAGTTTTAATGAATGGTAATTAGCGATAATTCCTTATGTCATTCTGTTAATGCTGGATTTAAGAAATTAGTCTGACAATTTTTTCCCGCCATGCATTGATTGTCTCATTCGACGACAAGTGGCTTAAGTGTGAAACTCCATCAGACAATCTTTTGTCATTTCAAACCTGTTTAAAACGTAGATATTATTTGTGACGAATTTAATTCATTTTGTAGAGATATTTTAGGACCCTGCGGAGTCTGAAAGTTAAATAAAAATACTGGTAAGTGATATGTATTTTATTCCAATAGTTCTTAATTATTTTAATCCCTGAAATAAGATCACTGATACCCAACCGTAAACCCGTGATTTGCTAGATTGTTTGTTTTAAACCGAAACACGATAACCTCTACTTACTCTAATTACTTGTCGATTAAAACGATTTCTTCCTTTACCATATTAAACCGTTTTAATTTCTACATTTTAAGTCTTCTAATAACAACTTCAAACGCCCTTATTCGTGGTATGTTTAGATTTTTCTGTGCACCTCACGGTGAAAATGTTTCGCGGGTACCAGGGGTTTGGTCGAAGGAGTAAAGTGTTTGTGCCAATTAAATGTAAACAATGGCGTGGTGACCATGATCTGAAAATGTCTCTGAACTACAGGTACGGTGGACAGCTGTTATAAATGACATATACTCATGAAGTCAAGCGAGTGACGAGTGCAAATGACAAACAAACATAACGCGGAGTGTAAAGCTTGACTGTCCTCTTAAACACAGTTGTTACTACAGTAATTTTCGGCACTCTGTATTCAATATTCAAAATGCTTCCTTGTCCTTGAAGTCTTTCTAATTTTTAACTTTTCTAACTTTATTTACAAACAGTCATAATTATACAAACAAGACCATGATGGCCCGCAGTTAGCATTGCTATTCTAGGCGGGCCACTTACATTGCGACATTATAACTGGCTCTCACAAGTAAACAAAAAGACACTTCAAAATTTACAAGAATTACGCAAACAAGAATTACACAAACAAACGCCTTGTACATAAGAGAAAATAATTTTTTTTACCCTAATCCTGGATTATGTTAATCGGCTTTTGAACAACCGGGCCCTGGCTTTAATTCTTAATATCTGCATCTTTAACACAGTCACCAACGGGCCTATCGTATGTTGACTTAAGCCAAATGACTGGTTTTACTGCGACACCATCAAGCAAAATTTTCGCACAAGCAACACACAAACTCTGTTGTG
>NC_090874.1:73257914-73270414 GCF_036669935.1 Montipora foliosa | reverse complement strand
TAATTTAAATATATCATTTAATATACCTCAATTTTGCCTTGACTCATTCGCTTTGAATGAGGTGATCCGGTTGGGATTGAAGCAACGACCTTCCGCTCTATAGTCCAATGCTCTACCGAATGTGCAAGTTGTCCCTGATGTTTAGACAGCATTAGCGCTGTAGTCATCGTCACTTTTGCTTAGCTCTTTATCAGTATTCCTAAATCAAAACTCATGTGAGTTACAAAGTATTAAAACTTGTTTTTGTTCCTTTTCAGGTTTGTTCTTTACCCTGTCACAAACCATACAAGTGTTTTCCAAGATGCGACATAACCTGCTGTTCTCCTCCACCCCCGCCTTCTCCGCCGCGTCCCATCATTCCACCGACGTGTCCAGGGGCTTGTCCAGCAAAATGCTTCCCAACCTGTTCCCAAGCCTGCTGCGCTCCTCCCCCTCCCTCTCCCCCTAAGACTGCACCATATTATTACCCCATGCCTCCCGCGGCCCAAGCAGTTACTTCAAGGTGTCCCGGATCTTGTCCCGCCATTTGCGCACCTCTGTGTTCCGTTCGATGCTGCATCACTCGGAGCGTTGCGCAACAGAATGCCATCAGACCACTGACGTACTCGGCGCCTCAGGTTGCAGCTCAAGCGTCAATGAGATATCCTAATTATTACCCATCTGCCCAGAAAAATAACTACAATAATTTCTACAGGCAGAATGCCCAGTATGCGCGAGCACGATCACAATACCAGAATCCATACTCGAGATATCAGATTTATGGAAGGCCCTCCAATAGATATTGGTCGAATTACCAAAATCTCAAAGGCTATCGTTATCAAGGATAGTGTAGAACAATTACACTTGTAAGTTTTTGAAAGGAAAAGGTGAAGGTATACGAGGGCAGAAACGTTGTTGTGATCTCAGTGGATGGGACTGGATCTTTGCACCATTTTGCAAACTTTCCTGTTGGTGTACTTTGGACCTTAGTACATGACAGAATTCTAACGAAAATCCACAGACGATTGGAGAATATATTTTTAGTTTGTGTCTCTCTCAACGATATTTTGTGGCTTTTACTCAAGCTACAAAACTTAATTTCAATTTTCTAATTGCCTGCCTGCCTAACCAGAAAACGTTGCAAGACATTCAAATCTTTCGTCGTCGTGCGCACCTGTGTTATCACACAATCAAAGTCATCTCTTATGCCCACCGTTTCGTTCCATTGGATGAGCACTCGATACCAGAGCTCTCCTATTTTGCGCATGTTTGAAAAAAAGACCCGACGCTTTGCTGACCAGATTGGTTGAACAGGTGGAAGACGAAAAATGGAGATGACACAGGCTAAATTTACCACAACGTTTTGCCACGTTTTAAGAGCCAAAAGTAATAATATAATTATTAAAAGATTTGTACTAGACAAATCAGTTTCTGTAACCGAATAAATAAAGCCAATACCCTACTTCAAAAGAGAATTTTACAACTCAAGTGTACATAATATTCACATCCATATTTACTGTGTTTCAATTCTTTAATTTATCGCTGATCTATTTGATCTTTAGTCTGAAATAAGAATAAAACGAAAGTGAAATGAAATGGAGGTTCTGTACGAAAATTAAAGCAAGCTCTTGGCTATATGCACAAACCGAAGCCAATGAAATCGTGCGATTAAGCCAGAAAGTCCCAAGGAATTCTCCGTTCTAACACCAATGAAAACCAACCTGAATTCTCAACGTGGTCTGCCATGGACATCCAACATAAAACCCCTCAAACCACTTGTACCATATGGGACCCCGATTAAAAGCAAACTCGACTAAATTTTAAACGTGGTCTGCCTGTGGCCATCCCACATAGCTATAATAATAGTTCGTTGTGCCATTAATTTAACCTTATTGATGGTGTACAGAACAATGCAGTAAATTTTTTCTTTTGGAATTGCATTCTATTATTATGCAAAACTTCTGGGTTTTGTACACAACATGACCGTCTCATCACGTGGATGCAAACCAAGAATTGGAACTTTGCTGGCTCTGCTCATAATATGAGTCTGTTACGAGTCTGTCAACAAAATTTCTATTCAAAGCCTCCTCTCTCTCCTTCTCTGTCATATAAAAAAATGTTATGAATATGACAAGTGAACCTTTTGCTTTTACTCTTGTCAAGTAAGCCCTGAGCGTACGTTTCTTTGAAACATAACGGAATAAAAATAGTTTTTGAAAATTTTTTCCGATATTTCTGTTCCTGGTAGCAGAATGTAGCTGGAATTAAAATCCAAATATTTTGAAATGAGAAATGACCTCTCCCAACGCTTTGGCGCGGTGGCCTCATGGTTAGTGCGCTCGACTCCGGATCGAGTGGTCCGGGTTCGGGGCCTGGCCAGGGACATTGCGTTGTGTTCTTGGGCAAGACACTTTACTCCCACGGTGCCTCTCTCCACCCAGGTGTATAATTGGGTACCAAGGTAATGCTGGGGGTAACCCTGTGATGGATTAGCATCCCATCCAGGGGGGAGTAGAAATACTCCTAGTCGCTTAATGCTACTGAAACCGGAGATAAGCGCCGGCCTGATGGGCCTTCTGGCTCGTAAGCAGTGACTTTTTCTCCCAACGCTTTAATACTCAAGTGTTTTGATTCAGTCTTCATGATCGTTGATTCCGAGTGAATTCGACCCAATTGAATTTTTGACGCATATGCTACAATAAGCTCCTTTTGTTGAATTTCGAACTGAAAATACCGGCCAAGAAAATTGTCAATCCTTGACAAGTGAATGAAACGTAATTAAATGTGACAGCAATGCTGAGCAAGCGTTAACACAGACTTACAGAATTAGGGAGAAACATAGTAACAAAGACATTTAACCGTTGAAGCTATCGCCAAAATTACTCAATTTTCTCTTCTTATTCTTTCAAGCCTCGACGATCAGGCTTACATAAACTACAGGGTGATCAATCTGTCTCCTGGACGTTATGTTTAGGCATGTAGAATCAACCGAAATGTCAATTCTTTATGAAAATCAGCATCTTTTTGCTGGTGTAGTAGGTATCGGAGCACCAAAACATTTACGCACGCGCTGACGAAATGTTTGAACAATAGAGAAAACGCAGTGTCTCTAGACATCGCGCCAAAGCGTCGTGCCAGACGATTCAGCCCGGGATTTCGACCCTTGTATCGCTTTCGGCCTTCCTCCCGATACAGCAGTGAAGTAGAGAAATATTGGCCCCTAAACCATAGGAGACAGATCCCTAGGGTACATACGTACAAGTATGGTCGCCTTAATATTTTTCGAAAAAGTCGTTGTATCTTCCATATGGTACGCACTGAAGTCGTGGATTACAAAGTGTACGCATGCGCATTGCTCAAGTTAATAAAATGGCAAAAAGAACAGATAATTCCTTTGTGATTTGTTTCTTTGACTTTGATCCTATATATGATTTCAATCTCACACTGTTCCAGACTCTCCGTTTGTCGCGATACGTTTGTTGTCAACTGGCAGTGCTCTTTCAAGATGCTTCGCTACGAAAGTATCACCAGTTGGACAAGAACTACCTATCCAAAATCCAGCGTAGTGAACGGCAAAAACATCCTTTCCATCGAGAAGTGATTAGTCCTCTTCTTCTTGTTCAGTGTCTTGACAGTCTCACTAGCTTTTTCTCACATATCAATTTATTTAACCTAGCTCTTACTATCAAATACTATTCTACTATCAGACCGTCCTTGGAAACATCGACAAATATAACACGAAGATCATGAACATTAGGGTTCGATATTGGCTGTCCATTTTAAACTTAGAATTTTACATTTGATTTTATTATTATTATTTTTGACTATAGAGGTTTTGCACGGTAGCCATGTTGCATGGCAGGAACAATAGATTCTTTTTTCTATGGGAACAAATGTTCTTTCTAAGGCAAAACATTTTTATTGTTCCTGTCATGCAACATGGCTGCCGTGCAAAACCTCTATTTACAAATGTATCAACATTATGATACGTTAGGTGAAGATTAAACAAACAAAAGGAAAAAAAATCAAATTAAAGAGAGTCCAGCTATCTGATAGTCTAAGATACTATACTCTGTTCATTTAATGAATATACCATTGAACTGAAGTTGACATGCAGTGTTCATTTCGTTCAAGTAGTCTGCATCATCAGATCGGGACGAACTCAGACCCGTATGAACTTGTACCGGTATGAAATTATTATTTTTGCGGCCGTTTACATGAAACCGGGAAGAAATCGGCGGATCTAAAACACAGGTCACATTCCACAGGTCTCTCGTTGCAGGTCATTGTTTTACCTTTTTAAAAGTGACCCAAAACGCTCAATTTGGCTAACTCTAGGCCTAAAAACCCTAATTAGGCCTAGGGTAGCCAACTTGAGGGTTAGTGTTACTTTCCAAAAGGTAAAACAATGACCTGCAACGAGAGACCTGTGGATTGCCGGGAAGCAATGCTTGATGCCCGGTTTGGAACGAAATAATATCTTGTGTGTAATAAATATATCACTGACCCAAAAGCATACAGGCTTGAAATTTCTGGACCCGGCTTGAGATTTGTCGTCATTTACCCGCGAACTGTACGAATTCAGACCGGTTCGAGAGTTCCTCGTCGCGGTGCAGCAACCAAGACGAAATCAGGCAGGTCAATTCAAGAAAAGAAATTCATAGGAGCCAATAGGGACTCATGCCGGTCTAAGCCGAGTTTGTCCCGGTCTGATGTAAATACCCCTTAGATTGAGTCAGTTTATGGATAAATGCTTTCAAAGACACATCTACAATTCACTTGTCATTGACAACGAAGGATGTGTATGTTGTAGCAGCAGCCGGGAAGGAAAACAAGTTGGACGGAAAGTTTCAGGATCATCTGTAAAAGACAAAAGATCAGTTTAGTTTCCAGACTGCGAAACTTCATGCGTCTTGTCAAGCGAAAGTAAAAACGAAGAGTGAAACTGTGGAGAGGCGATAACACGCCTTACGCGAGAATTCGCCTCTTGAAAAAACGAAAATAACAAGTTACAACCTGACTGTAAACAAGAGAGATTAAGCAACACGTCTACCGCAAACTGAGGCAAACGTGGGACTAAAATTTGCGTTTTTGCCACAAGTGGAAGAAACTCCTTTGATATGAGCTCATTTCTTGTGTGTTAGCTGCAGGTATCAAGTAATGCGCCGATCAAATCGAAACTTCAACATCCCCGCCGGGCAAAGCCCGGGCATTTGACTATCTTCTGTGCCCGGGGAGTGGGGAATTTGACCTTTGCCTGCGTGGGGTGGGTAAAATTGAACCGCAACTGTCAGGATTTTTTTTCGGGCGCCGAAGTCGCTAACAGCTATAAAACACGTGTTTGGACGAGCTGGAAGAGTTTGAAGGAGGAGATACAGCATTTGTGAGAGTTTGGCTTACAAAAAAGATCTTCCAAAGTTGTCTTCAAAGTTATTTTGGCTGCGTAATTCGTCTTTGTCATACTACAGAGTGATTACATTAATATGGTACGTTTTCACACCCTCCATTTCATTGTAAAAGCTCTGAAAGCTGTACGTTTCTGTTAGAGGTAATCAACCGATACTGAACAATTTCAAATACATGCAGTCGTAAACGCTCTAGGCTCTGTTGTTGATAAGTATACAGTTCCCTCGATAAACAACCGTTGCCGTGTTTCGGAGTTAGAACAGCTAGTACTTGCTTATTGACATTGTACGACTTAATTAATTAATTAATTCAATTTGCAAGTCACTTTTAATAGTTTCAATATTAAAGTTGTGTTTTTATAGTAGCTCAAGTCTGGTAAAAATGGCATTATCATATAAAGGGCCACGAAACGTGACGGTTAGCATGTTTATACACAAGCTTTATTAAGACGACAGGAGCCGGCGACGATTGTTCTTTAGTAGGGTAATAAATTAATATTGAAACTATTAAAAGTGACTTTAGACAAATCCGACGATAGGGTAGGGCATTTGAACACCATTTTGGCCCGAGGGGGCGGGAATTTGAACGATCCAATCTTCAAAAGTTAAAATGCCCGGGGTTTGCCCGGGGAGGGGGAGGGGGATGTTGAAGTTTCCGGTTGATCGGTGTATAACTTTTCAAAAGGAAAAACCTTAAATAACAATGACCACAACCAGGTTTCTGAGCCCGCGAGACTGAGCACACCCAGGAAACCATTGTTTTAACAAAAACCGCTGGTCAGCAACCTGGTTCTGGTCATGCTGTCTAAGGTCTTCCTTTCAAAAGAGAGACGAGTTAGAATAATATAATTTTCATACTTTTATGACGAACAGCAGCCCACCTTTTCATGTTTACCGTTTCACGTAAACGCAATGCTTAATCTCCAGTACATGTGTTGCACAACGGTCTATCAAACGGCAAACGTTAGGCTGAAAAGAATTTTATTTGATCCAGAAACTTGGCGAGCAACTTCTCATAGGAAGGAGACAAGTTAAAACTACCACAGGCGCCCCAAGCTCAGCGTGAAGGAAAGCCAACAAAAATGTAGGGATACGCACTAGCCCTGCCAGCGACGTTAGGCGCCTGTTAGTGTCCCAAACGAACCGATAAAACGATGGAAAAGATCCTCGTACACGACAAAGCGACCGCGGAGTTTTGGTAACGTTGTCAGGGACGACAAATAAAGACAAACGAAGGCTCGTTACCAAGCCACAAACAAAGACTCGTTACCAAACCGAACTCCACGGTTGCTTTGTCGTTTTCAAAGTGTACGAGGATCTTTTACCTCGTCGATTGTATGATTTTTTCCCCGACGCCTTTAAGTTATGGCTTTTGCCTAGTGTGAATCGCCGCATTTCCTTTAGAAGAATACACCAAAGGAAAGGAAAGGAATTTTATTTAATTGTCTAGTCGTTTTAGCACCGGAGAACTAATACTGGGGACACTGTAAACTGAAATTAACAATTAACGCGAATCAAGTCAACTGTTGGTTTTTGAGTAGAGGGGAAACAGGAGTATGCCCGGAGAAAATCTCTCGGTGCAGAGTAGAGAACCGACAAACTCAACCCAACCCTATGGGTTGTTTTCACGATGCGTCATTGCCGCAATGTTGGTGGACGAAAGCAAAAGATCTTTAATTTATTAGCTCCTTTTGTTCGTCCACCAGCATTTGTACATTGAAGCATTGTTTTCTGTGTCTCTGGAGATTAAGTCGAAAACCACCTATACGCCGAGTCTGGGAATCGAACTCGGGCCACATTAATGGAAGGTGAGTGCTCTCACCACTGCGCCATCCCTGCATCCATAAAAAGCCACCCATTCCATAAAAACTACCCATTCTCGACTAACACAGCATCCTTGTCTTCCAGTTCCAATTTCGCTGAAATTCTCTCCGCAAATTTCAAAACTAAAAATCAACTTTCACTTTATCATTTTCAAATTCTCACTTGCAATGAAATCAGCCTTTGTGGGATCTGACGCCTAACTTATTGCGGATATTTAGTCTTTTAGCTTACCGCGTTTTCGAATCCTTTCAGAAGTCAACAATAGTTTTCCTTTTCTTGCCGACCGAACCTTTTTGTTCATCTGGTTGGCTGAAAGACAAAATGAATTTCATTTCATGTGGTTAAATAAATATTGTATTGCAACGCCTCACTGGGGTGGACCGAATTTAAAAAAAGAAATGAATTGGCAGCCCGAATAGAACCAGAGATGAAACTGAAGCGAGATGAAGATACCGGAGTGGAGTGAAGTGGAGTGGATATTGGAGTTAATTGATGTATAATGTCGTAAAAGTAGTTTGATGATGTAAATACGTTTTTAGAGATCATCTGCTTTGGAATATTGTTCTGGGAACATATCACGTGACGTCACGGCGGCCTCGTTGGTGTTCCTAAAGAATGAAACGACCGTGCCATTTTGGTATACCCAACTAATCCTCGGGGAATTGAACTTTATTGTCATGCAAACGTTTTCTTTTGTTTCGGTGGAAAAACAAGGTTACTGATCACGCGAGTGAAAACACTATGTATAAAATAGCTGCGAAAATGTTATATAGGAAAAGACAGAAAACAGAAAGCTACCCTGTCTGTGAACAGATCGAGGTCTGGCAAGAGGAGCGGGAAAGTGGGTGGACTGTCAGACGCCGTGCTCCAGTTCTGAGCAAAAGGAAAACTCTGCTTCGTCAAAACATGCTTGCCAAACTAACCACCATGACCACAGAAGTGCGTGGGGGTAATTCTAGAATTATCGCCGCCTCTCAGCGGTACCGGCGGCACGTGATAAATGCCGCCCCCGCTCCTTTACATGACATCTATTTGCATCTTATTTTAAGAAAAGGGCTAATAGATCTTATTCACGATGGCCGCCATGTTGGATTTGCTATTATCATGCCAATTAGCTACACACTTCTAAAGGGGCAAACAACACAAGTTCGAGAGGTTATAACGACCATCTTAGCCGCACAGATGACTTGTTTCACGTTAACTGAATGTCTATCACCTACTAGTAAAATGGATGATTACACAAGTTACTTCGATTTCTTTTTAGTGAAAAATGAGCAGATAACGAAGTAGAAAGTCAAAATGTAAAAGTCAATCAACGATATCAAATTATTATAAAAGGCACTTAATTCTAAATTCTAAAATGTACTTTTAGCAATGTTATTTCAATATTTCGACGAGCCGATTTTCCGCAATTTGCCTTTTTCCCAATGTTTGCCGCCCAGCATAACACATGGCTAATTTGCATGACAATTTGAAAACCAGCATGGCGGCTGTCGTGAGTAAGGCCTATTAATTACTATCTGAATGGGCGCTCCCTTTTCTTTTTTAGCAAATTGGTAAGCAAACAAATGTTCTTCTTGGCAGAGGTTTCCTTGATTTCCGAGAAGGAAAGAAAACCTTTGCAAGAATTTCCACAATGTCGTCCAGAACTTTGGATCGGAATGATTAAACTCTTAACCGGTTTAAAGGCCCGCTACAACTAGCTTGACTTTTCACGCCTGCCCATTCTCGTCCCCAGAGCCCTCCGTTTCTCGCCGACCGCGTGACCAAAAGAAACTGAGGGCTCTGGGGACGAGAATGACGCCTGTTCATTGGATTCACGACGCGCATGCGTGATGGGACACCGAGGAGTTCCTAAGAGTTCCTTTCCTTCTCGCTGGTGAGGGAAATTATTAATCAATCTTTTTGCCAAGCAAGGTAGCATATAAAAGGACTAGCTCTTTTGATCATGACTTTGTATCATCCCTGATGAAGACGTAATAGACAAGAGGGTCTTTAAATTTGATTTTTGCAAGCTACATTCAAACTAGAGTCGCATCAAACTTTCTTTATGCTGGGTTTCTTCATTAAACGTCCAAGTTATTTAGTCCTACGCCAGGTCTTTACATAATGGAACATCTAAAATAATTGACCGAACAGCATTATAAGTCAAACCACAAAGTTCTTGTGATGGACATCTTTTCAAAAGCATTTGACTCAGACTTCTATAGCTAAAGTGCACTTAAATTAATTGGATGTGGTTGTTCGATCAATGATCAGTTATGAATGATCAGGTGTCAGTAAAAATTAGCTCGAATGAACTTCAGGGAACTTTATCTTAGTTTAAAAATAGCTCGATTATGATGTATTTAAGTTCATCTTAAAGCAATGAACATGTCTCAAGCCATAGCTTTTTGTATGATTTTTTCTCAAGGTCCTCATATAAATACTGCCTGAGTTCGTGTTTGTCTCAACGTGAATATTAACGTGGTCTATGACTAGGAGCGAACAACAGCCATATATTCCTGTCACAGCGATTTCACATACTGATTTATTTTTAGTCTGAATTTCCTGCGAATGCGACTCTCCTCATATCCCGATGACCAGTCATGCACAAGCAACTAACTTGACATGATGGCGCCAACGCACCAGAACTGCTTTTGTTTTTTTCTCGGAAAAGGTATTCTAAAAATAGATCGGTCTGTAAAAATGCCATGACACAGGCTTAGTATGGAAGTTGTTAGCTCCTTGTCAGGGGCTTCTGATATTAAACAATAAAAACTGGGCTTATGAAGTCGAAACTTTTCCAATCTTCAAAAAGAACTTCTCAGTTTAAAACTCGACTTTTACCTGCCAGAGGGCAAAAACACGAAAAGATGTTAACCTATTTGCTTAAATTTTTCATTTTGCACGGAATAACTAATGTTGGGCCGCCAACTTTACTTTCACAACCAGCTAATCTTAGTATATTTGGGATATGATTCAAAGAAATATCCGGCAGTTTTCTGAGTGACCAAGCTAAATTGTGGTTAGTATCAGAGTATTAACCAAAAATCTCTTTGCTGAAAAGAATTCCGTGTTCTACTCATACCCTGATGATTTTCCATCCTTGAAAATCGAGAGAGGGCACACTGATGTCCCTGGATCACACAGTCCTTCAACGAAACTACTGCCATTCACACTCTGAGTGAGTTTCTTTTTCCCGCCTGTGCCAAAACATGGAAAACAACAGAATGGAACACCCAAGACGGACTTCAGCAACGCGGACATGACTTTTTATGAGACGATTTTGTAAAAACTCAAGTCACATATCTTATCAACCTGCCTGTTGGTTAAATTTAATAATTTATCTAAAAAATTCATCTTTTTGACAGTTCGATCGGGGCACTGACCGCAGATTTACCTTTTTCTGGCTAAACTGTAAAAGAAAGTATCCTGAGAAGAGGACGAAAGAATAAATAGAACTGTCCTGTAAATATTGATTGAAGTAAAATTCACAATTCCAAAAGAAAAGACAACGTAGGAATGAACTGTGATAGGTCAATGCGGAGTTTTAAAAGGCGTGCTTTTTCGATGAAAATATAAAAGATTAAGAACTGAGATATAATTTCATTTGATGCACTCACTTGTTAGCAATACTGTAAATTGGAATTGGAATTTTATATATTGGCTAAAATGCATACAAGCCGCAGCCACGTTAATTTTCCTTCTGCAAAAATTTTTCGTTTAATTAAATTTGCTCTTTCAAGTGAAGCCGCAAAAGGATAATGGAAAAAACATAAAAACTGTGATCTGTATGCTCGAAATTTTCGTGATCTTAACCACAAATCATCGGTGTAATTTCCCTGATTTTTGTCATTCGCAAAAAGCTGGAAAACTGACCAATTAATGTTAATGAGTGCCACAACGTGTTATGGCATTCGCGCTGACTTACCCTCCCCACTCATCTGATACGTATGCCAAGCAAGACACGCTAAAAGCGAATGGGTAAAATCAGTGTTAACTTTGCGCTTTAATTTACAGTTCTTTTTTATTAAATTCAGTTATAAATATACTACGAATTGTAGTCTCTGTTTTTTTGGAGTAACGGGCTTTTTTAATGAGAAGGGAGGGGTGGGAAGGACTTAAAAAAGTGAGTGCCAGAGGTGAGAGGAGGATATGGGGGCACCCTCAGAAAACCTTTGAAATCAATGGACCCCAGTTACCTGCGATCAGTTCGAAATTCTTCTTAAAATTGTGGCTCAAAGTATTTCTCCATTAATTGAGGGGATCAAAAGTTAATATGGAAGAAGAAAAGTAAATTGCATTTATCTACTTGGTTTCAGATGTGGTTTTTGGTGGCGTACAAAGAACGCGTGCTGGTAAACGGGTTTTTGGAACCACGCATCTACCATTTTTTGTGGGAAAGAGTTTACACCAGGGAAAATATTGAGCACATGTTGCTAATTTTACGTTCGAAAACCACTAAGCCAGTTTAGATTATCGAAAGCTTGACAAGACTGACCTGATAAGCCGACCACCAGTAATGGCAGGGGCATCTAGAATCTGTTGCATTTGACTTTGCATCCATGTGAGGCAGTGTGGCCCAGTGGTTAGGGCGCTTGCCTTGAGATCCGGAGATTCCGGGTTCAAGACCCGCTCTGACCACTCGTTGAATTTGATCCTGGTAGACCCTGGTTCAACTTCCCAGCTGCACTTGTAAATAGCCAACTGGTTTGCCTCCGGCCAGTTGGGATTCTTAACAGTTGTTGTTGTTGTGTTCTGTTGTTTCGTTGATTGTTTCATTGGCCCTGAAAAGCCCCTATGGGGAGCGGTCAATTAAGTATGTATGTATGTATGTATGTATGCATGCACCCGTGATCCACATACAATCGCACTGTTTTTGGCAAAATTGTAAATATGTAAATCTTTTTACTTTTTTAGTAGACGACTCAGTTATCTTGAGGATAAAAACGACCACCCACCAACCCCCCAAAAGCTCCTGAAGCTCTTGGTGGATGGGAGACGCAACTGATGCCTCAGTCATTTTACTCCCTGAGAAGACCTTTGGCCTTCCTGCTTTAAAACGTACTAGATTTTCGTTAATTTGACTTATACTGATGACTTTCTAATTAAACTGAGTCTTAAATTGCGAACCGAGGTAATCGAGCGAGCCAATCACAGTATATGTTACGAGAGCCGCTAAATCAGCCGCTGATCCCAGGCTACGGAGGATTAGATGACAGACAACTAGGGAGTGGGGCCTGGGAGAATAAAGCACACGCTTTCTAGTTTGAGGGCTGATCATGCTAGGTTTGGCCGACCGTAGTTCCA
>NC_090874.1:73240414-73247914 GCF_036669935.1 Montipora foliosa | reverse complement strand
CAAATTGACATCTTTGCTTCTCTTACAAAGAAACCCGAGCGCATGGCATCAAAGACTCACAAAAGATCACGTTACGTGAGACCAAAATAACTTAGGGGAGTTGGGAGCGACACATTTTGTGCTTGTCAAGTATAAGCACAAAATGTGTATACTGTGGCATGTAATGTGTTTTGATTTGTTCGCTATATCCATGTGGTACTGTACAGACAGTTTTTAAAGTGGAAAGGAGATCAGCACATTTTATTCATAAATGAAAATAATGGGTTTTTAAGTACATGTAGTATTTGTAAAAAAAATTACTTGAGCTGAAACAATATCATCATGTGATTGTATTCATAGGTCATGGCTGGAGAGGAACGTTTGACCCACCCTCCCATCCCCTCAACAAATTTGAATTTGACATCATTGTGGGTGCAGATGGTCGTCGATCAGCTTTAAAGGGTTTCAAGGGCAAGGAATTCCGTGGTAAACTTGCCATCGGTATAACTGTTAATTTTGTGAACGGGAATACAAAAGAAGAAGCTCGAGTTGAAGAGATCAGTGGAGTGGCTTTTATCTTCAATCAACAGTTTTTTCAAGACTTGAAGGATAGTACTGGTATTGACTTGGAGAACATAGTGTATTACAAAGATGAGACACACTACTTTGTTATGTGTGCTAAAAAGAACAGTTTACTTCAGAAAGGAGTTATTAAGAAGGTGAGAATTCTGGACTGATGTGTTCCTGAGATTTTCATAATTCTGTGCTAAGCGCCAAACTGCATATTTTTGACTTCCATTAATCAAATTTCCAAACATAGCAAGGAAGATCGACTCCACTTCTGGGAAGTGAATTAAAGTTTTTGTGTAGTTCACTGCTCGAATACCTTTATAATATCTTTTCAAAGGTTCTTCAGTAAAAATATTCGTACATGTTGCATCGCTTTCCATCAGCATCAAGTTTGAATGTACTTACATGTACAAATGTACCATGGGAACCAAAGATGCTGATTGGTAGGTTATGTAATGTATCAATAATATTTATTTCGTTTGATTGATGAAAGCCAAAATGCAGTTTACATGTAGTTGTTTGCGCTTGAAGATGAGACTCCACAGAATATTATGAAAATTTGAGTAAGCCTAAAAATTTATTGTAGAAACAATATTAACATTGGGCATATTATTTTTTACTGTCATATATACAGCTGTAGTTTGATGCTACTCTGGCTTGGAGAATAATATGCTTCTAGCTTAATAGTTACATTATTTTTCATTGTTCTCCAAACCAGCTGAGTAGTATTGATTAACAAATAAAGAAGCCTTGACTGTGCTCTGTTCTGTTGTAAAGCACGCAGGAAACGGCTAGAGCACGAAAGAAGTGTAGGGGGAAACACGAGCCGATAGGCGAGTGTTTCTCCCTACTTCTTGAGTGCTCTAGCCGCTTCCTAAGTGCTTTACAACAGAACAGAGCACAGTCAAGGCTTCTTTATTTGTTTTATGATAAAAAACAAGTAATTTTCTTCAAAAATTCTACTTTATTTTCAAAGCGCGCGCTGCTTGTGGCGAACTGAGATGTCGTCAGCACAGTGCTTTATACTCTGATAAAGCACGCTACTTTGGACCAATCAGCGCGCTTGTAAGAATGTTTAAGATTATTTGATTGGTTAATGAAACAAAGGCTTGTCAAAACATCAATCAACTGGAAAATCACACAAAATTAGAATTTATGGAAAAACAAGTGCCTCAATGTTCGGTTTCAGTCCGTAAAAAACAGCAAAAAAGAGGATCTAAATGATTAAGTTCAGTGAAAACCGGCCGAATTGTTGCCCATGAAAACCTGCACGTTTCCGACATGACAACTGGAAAACAAACTCTTCATTGCTTGCGGCTGGAATCTGAAAACCTGTTGGGAATTTTGTAAATGAAGAACTCCAGCGTGAGGACTTTCTGAGCTTGAAAGAACTGCTGGACCGGGCGACGGTTGAGGTCTTCCATACAAAGCACTTGACAGAATATCTGAGCAAGCCTTTAACTGACAGCTTCAATAATACCCAAGGTAAAATTCGGAAATTCATCTGCCATTTCTGCGAATGATGGCGTGGGCTTTCGTTTGTTCCGTGCTTTGTACTCTCATAAAGCACGCTGTTTAAACCAATGAGAGCGCGCGTTATATAGAAACTTTATTATAACAATTATTACGGTACATGTATGTCTAAGACTAGCTGTCAACCTGGTCTCAGTTTGTAGTCCTCATTACTCACCGATAATCGACCACACTGCCCCATGACATCTCGTAAATAATTAAAAAACTTTTTTTTCTCAGATTCAGTAGGACTATGGAATACCCTACCCAAGAATAATAGGAAGTGTTAAAAAAAAAAACCTCATACCTCTTAAATGGAATCTCCACTCCACTGAAAAAAATAAAAATAAATTGAACCACAGGAAGTTACGTTTAGTATACATGCAAATGATATATATCATTATTTTGTTTGGCAATTATGTTTCTTTAATAAAATTATGTTCTCATTCACTTGTCGCTAATTAATGCAAAAACACTTTATACAGTATTAAGCTCAAATTGATTTATTTGAGTGTCAAATAGTAAACAGAAAATCTTACATGTATTTTAATGGAGAGACATCTCAGCAAGGGTCCCATTGTGGTGGGCTGGCTCATTCAAATTTTATAAGGTATTCTTATCCACAAATTAACTGTCCTCAAGACAAAAAATAGTTAAAGCCAGCACATAAGAAGCTCTTCACTGCAATAAACTTTTTTTTAATTTTAAAGGATTTTCAAGATGCCTACGACCTACTTCAAACAAGTAATGTGAATCATGAGAAGCTACTGACATACGCCAGGGAAGCTGCTAATTTTGCTACCAACAGCCAGCTTCCTCAGCTTGACTTTGCATTGAATCATTATGACAAGGAAGATGTAGCAATGTTTGATTTCACCTCACTGTATCACTCAGAACATGCTGCGAAAATTTACGAAAGACGAGGACGCAGGCTTCTTGCATTAATAGTAGGGGATAGTTTATTGGAGGTGAGTACAATAATGTTACATGTACATGTGGGTTTGGTAATGCACTAAAGCAAGCAAAAAATAATGATAAAAGTGAATGTTGTTTCAGTATCATTATTAGGGCAGGCCATTATCAAGTTGAGAGATTTTGTCAAAAATACCTTGTGGAAAATTTAAGCAATAGATAATAATGTGCAATGTCATACAAATACATGTAGTCTTGTTATTTTCTGACAATTACTTTTATAATCTCCAAACTTGATCATGGTGTCATGAGGAGACCGAAATGTTTGTTCCTTTTTTTTGTTTTTTGACTTAATTTAGTTTGCAGTTGTCCCTAGTCAGGGAACATTTTTCAAGACGATGGTGCTCCTGTTGACCTCACTACATGTAATTTAAGACTTCAGTTTTACTATGACTTGTTCAATTTCTGAGCTTTGTTCTTTTCAATAATGCAATAATAATTATTGTTGCTATATTGTGGAGAACAATTAAGTAATTAATTTACTGCAACAACAGGACTCCTACATGTAGAATAAATGCTTAAGCTAGGAAAATGTTCTTGTAACTGTAAACCCATGAAAAGAAACAACGAATGATGAAAAGTTTGTTGGTTTTTTTTGAAAACCACTACGAGAAGGCATAAATAGGCATTTCATTTTTTACTTTACCTTGGGCATGTATACAGACAATCATATCCCCAGGGACAAATAACTAGGAATCCTCAGGATTTAACTTTATTAGAGGATTTGGTATTAAATGGGGAATTCAAAATGTACAGTAGCCAGGTATTACTTGAGCACTAAAACTAAATTAAATACACTACTCTGTCCTTAGCCCTTTTGGCCAACAGGCTCTGGATGTGCTCGTGGTTTCCTGGGATGTTTTGACGCTGCTTGGACAATGAGAGGCTGGGCAATGGGAAGGGAACCTCTAGATCTTTTAGCAGAAAGAGACAGTATTTTCAGGCTTCTTGCTCAGACCACCCCAGAGAATATATCAAAGAACTTTGACGAATTCAGCATAAATCCTGTCACACGATACCCGAACTTGGACAAGTCGTGTGTATCTCAGAATAGGGTGAAGCACTTGTTTGATAATAAAGATGGGCCCATAGACCAGCAAGACGGTCCTGAACCCATGGACACCAGCAAGGACCTCAGTGGTGTTGAGGGAGGAGGTAAGAGGCTGGTTTGGAATGGTAGTGATGTGGTTTTAACCATAGTGAAAGACCTGGAGCGGATGACTGTGTGACACCACTTAAGTCTCATTCAGTTGGGAGGAAGGTAGTATTAATAATTTCACACTACACAAGTTAATACAGTGCATCCCTCAATTTGAATATAAGTTTGGTAAAAGATTAGGTATAACTACTGCATTTGAGCTTGGTCAGACCTGTCACCGTGCATGTTGAGATTTTTTAGAAGGTCCAGTGCTACACTCTGATAAAAATAATATAATGGTGTTTCAAATGTTAAACAGAGATTTTAAATGTTGCAGGTCTACATGTTTTGGCAGAAACTTCTGCCACTTGCACTGAGGAAGGCAGAGGTTTCTGCTGAAACAATGTCTTGGTTTTTTGCATTTAGGAGTTATTGTGACTCTCCAACTCTCTAGTCTAAGAATGTTTGGTAATATAATGTCATTGTGATCAGTGGTCATTGTGGTCAGTTGTGAGCAGAGGGCCAGCTACCATCTGATTTGCCCATCTTAAAAATGACCATTGCACTTCCTTAAATTTACATGTAACCCAAACTCAAAAGTGAAAGAAGGGTTTGTGCTACTCCTTGAAGTCCTTGAAAAGCCCTGGAATTAACTTTAGACTTCAAGGGTGCTTGAAAAGCCCTTGATAAAAAGGATTTCCTGGGAAACTGCTTGAAAACTGCTTAAAATTGTTGAAAATTGTTGAGATTGCATCATGCTATTAGTTAAAGGGACATTCCAAAAAATGAGCCCAACTATTTGACTATTATTTTGGGAAAGGTAAAATGCAAAAATTAAAATGCCTCTGCGTGCGCTTAACTTTCAGGACATGGGAAAGAATATCAAGATAGGCTTTTTTAGTAAAGAAAACACTGAAACATGATGTATGGCATAGGAATCTTCTTACAAACACCCTTTGAAAACTCCTGGAATTTTATAGACAAAATCCAGCACGAACCCTGTGAAAGGAAGGTGTCGAGTTTTAGTTTCACTGTAAAAAAAAACTTACTCGGTTTTGTGAAGAGCTGGCTTGTTTGTTTTAGCTACATCCTTGATTGCTGCAATCCCCTCAAAGCTGTTTGGTTCAGGTAGAGTGGGAGCGATCTCTCTCTAATATATTCTTCTTCTTTCAAACTTGAACTTGGAAGGATTCTGTAATTTTTTTCTCGGAGGATGTGTAATGTAGTATACTTTGTAATAATTACGTTTTCTGAAATATTTACATCAGTCAGTATAAATGGAACCATGCAGTCTTACCCACACAACAGTGCCTATTGGTGCAAACATTTTAATTTTTATTTCTTCCTTACATAAGTCAATGCAAGGAATCTGTTGAAATGGTGCCAAGCACAAACAAAGAAGTACAAGAATGTGAAAATCAATGACATGTCAACATCTTGGAAAAGTGGTCTTGGATTTTGTGCCATCATTCATCATTACAGACCAGACCTCATGTAAGGTTACATGTATGTTGTCTTGTAATTAAAGACCATTATGCTGGTAATTGTTTTACTAGTCAAGGAAATGCACCACCTTTCTACCAAACTAGGGTTGATATCTGCAGTGTCTGTGTAGAATTCTCAAAAATTGTGAACCTAAAGAACCAAATCAAACGGCAAGCCTAATAAAGACACAGGTCACGTGTCACAGGTCAGTGTACATGTGACCATTCTACAGATACATAAATAGCATCAAAAGAGTCTGCTAGTCCTGGTCACTCTGGATACAAAAATGTTGTGTAAGGTCTAGGGGAAACTTTTTTTAGTTGTGCATCAGTAGAGCATGGTCTTCTAGTCTTGACCTGTGGAATGTGACCTACAGTGTATGTTAAATTAGACCCGCCTATGCACAAAGCATAATACCGGTAACATTGCACTTGTTGAAGACCAAAGGAAAAATAAATCATGCTTGAGGTTGGAGGTGTTAGGGTTAAGCCAATAGCAAGGTGCAGTAATGCAGGTTGGGTGAACCACTTGGCCTTGCAAGTTACTGGAATTTTAGCAAGTCCAAATTTTACTTTCATAAGGACTACCAGAAATTAATTTTTTGTTTTTGTATTTGAAAGCTTTCCTTATCTTCTTACAGTGACTATTCTTCTTTGTCACCCAAAGATCATTTGGCAAACCTACAACTGGTAAGACACATCATAATAATATTGCCTGTTTTTAATAGACAGGAACAAGTTTTTGAAAAATCTTTGGAAAAATATTTGATGGTGACCATTGCTTATTTCAGCCATTTTAACTCTTGGTTTCCAGGCTTTTAATGTTGCAGAAGAGCATCTGGGCATTCCACCTCAAATGTCCGCAAGTGAAATGGCCATGAAGGAAGTCCCTGACACACTCATGATTGTCAGTTATGTGTCACAGTATCATGAAGTCTTTAAGAATGAAACCCCAGGTAATGAAAGAGATATTTCTTTTTCACATGAATGTTACCTGAACCCAGGGGCGGCAGTGGAAAGGAGTGGTTTGGAAATAACCAGTTGGGGGGGGGGGGGGGGGGGGGCAGTCAGGCAAGGGATTACGGAGAGAATTTGAGTTAGGGCTGCTGCCAGGCCCAGGCTAGATTTTTGAATGGGGGGGGGGGGGGGAGGGGGTGGGGTAAGGGAGCATGGGCCAGAAGCGTGAGCTTCAAGGGGGGTTTGGGGACATGCTCCCTCACAAAAGTTGCAAAACTAGAGGCTCAGAAATGCTATTTTTAGCATTCTCCACAAGATATTTCGCTAAAAAAAACCATCTTCATCAAGTGTAAAATGGAAGGAAGTTTTAGAGCTTACAGCTATGTTTCCAAGGCACACACATCTCAGTCAGCCTCTCCAATTGTTTTTTTTTGGAAGGGGTTAGGGGGGCAATAATTGCCTTACGTAGACGTCACAGAATATCCTCTTTCTAACACTTGCCACAATTCGAACCTATAGGAACAGGGGGGGTCTTAACTACAGAAAGACAATGGTTGCTAAGGAAGCTTTTTAGTCAAGAGCCCTACAAAATGGTTACATGGATGGTTTTTTTGAAGTAACGTTTTCAATGGAAACCTGACATCGCATGCGCAACTAGTTCGTAAACTTTAGCATGAAACTTCTATTTGTACAATAAATGGAACTGGTATTTGGAAAAGTGTATCAAAGGAGGGCCTTATGATGTCATCATTTTTTTAAAGATTAAAATTGTGTTTAGCTGCTGTTTCACCTTGAAACTTTAAGCTTAAAGTTATGTGCAATGGCGCTACAAAACAAGTTTCAGCAGGCGTTGCACTGTGTAACATAAAAAGCCGAAACTCGTTCGAC
>NC_090874.1:73230414-73232914 GCF_036669935.1 Montipora foliosa | reverse complement strand
CAGTAGCTTGTTCAAGAACGTCGAGTTTACCATCGACCCCGATTCGAAAGAAACCGTCGCTTTTAAGGATAAACAGGACAGCGGCCCTCCCAAAATGAATGGTTACCACGAAGACAAGGAAATCATCGACAAGGGAGAAGATCGTCCCAGCGTTAGACACGAACGGTCCAATTCCGTTGGGAAATTTAAGAAGCTGGAGGCTCGTCCTCTGAGGAGATCAAGCATTGCGTCTGTGCGGAGGTCAGACAAAACAGTCCGAGAAAAGGGAAAGGGATACACGTTTAATGACGAACTAGGTGAAGAAGACTCCAGTAAGCACAAACCTCCACAGCTTAAGGTGTCATTGCGAGGTGAAGCACGAAAGACGGAGGATTACGAGCGTCCGTTAACACCAGGTGTTGATGGAGGGGTCCCCAGGGAAGTCTTTGTGGATATCAATTTGGATGACTCATCTCCAGAGGAGAGAAAAAAGAAAGACAGAGATGAAAGGCACAATGTCATTGATGCCGTCAAGAGTGCGGCGGCTGGGAAATCGTGGCTAAGAAAACAGGACGCACAGGAAGGAATGGTTCAAAAGCTTGGAACGGTGGAAAGACGGAAAGTAAAGCAGCGGCGTGCTATGTATCCACCATTATCGACGTTTTTCAATCCAGATGATAAACAAACTCAGAAAGCGCTTGAAGAAATAAGTCAAATTGCAAACGGAAAGGAAAACATGCACGTTAAAGTTGTTGACATTGCAATTGATGATGTAACTCCTTCTCTTGCTTCTGACGAGAAATCCGCTGAACAGGTTAAGCCTGGATCCAGGGCAGTTTCTATCCCAACCGCTAATGAACCGAAATCTCCTCCCAAATTTCCGCAGACATCACCTCCAAATTACAAGCCGAAGAAGCCTGCTGGTGCTCTTGTCGCCTCTCGAGCGGCGAGATTGACAAATTTGATCGCTAACGACTTCCGTCCTCCAACGGTCAAAGATAAGTGGACTGAAAGGGAAGAATGGAAAAAGCCTCCTTCACCTGTTGAAAAGGTGGAACCGGAAATCGAGAAACTCAAAATCGAGGAAAAACCTGCGCCCGCGGGTAGTCCCGGTGCCCAGCGTCGTTCCTTACCCAGAGTTCCTGCGGAGGAACCATACCACTCGACAAAGGAAACAACGAAGATCGCCTTGGCCAAACAAAAAGCGCCTGGAAAAACCAAGTTTCATTTCCGGAAAGGCAAAAAGGGAAAGAAAAAAACTGAAAAGGAAGATATGGGGTTTGTTGTCGTGGACTTGCAGGATGGAATAACCACGCCCGAGAGAGGTATGTAGAAAATTTATTTTAATATGAAGATCCTGTTAAATGAAAAACGTCGCTTGTTTCTAGACTCTTAAAGAGGTTACATGCCTCTGGGCTTAATCAAGAAAGGGTCATTGGGAACCGTAAGAGGTTGACTCCTTTGGTCAGACCACTTAACTGGGTTTTGTGGGTATTCCGCAATTTGGGCTTCCTCATAGTATTATTGGGATGTTAATTGTTGAAAATGGTTTGGAAGAATAGAGAAATGTAGTATCAAGCCTAAGGCTGAAATTTGCTTTTTGCCCCATATCTAATTTTAGATCGTGTCCATGCTGCAAGGGTTATTTCATCTCTTGTTCCCATGACCTCGCGGGCCATCTCACATCATCTGACCAATGAGGTGTCGACTTTGATATAACCGCGCAGTATAACACGGAACTACGGATAGATTTTAAATAATTTTCATCGGAATGGGCCAAAATATAGGAGATTCGCTTTCAGAGTCTTCTTCAGAGTCAATACTTCACCATTTTTTCATTTGTTTTATAGAAGGTATTGAAAAACGACATGAAGATGATGAAGGAGTATTTTCAGAGTCAAGTGAAGATGACCTCATCGCCGGCGATAGTCCAAAGCTCCAACGAACAAACGCCAGACGCTTCGGAATGGTAAACTTAGTGCCTTTACTTTCCTTAAAGTGCCACTTTGACCAAAAAATCAATGCATATTTTTCTTTGGATTTCAAAAATATGTTAACTTAACTCTAAGCGACCAAAGTTTTAAGCCTTGATTTAAGAAGACACCTGTTTGTTTTATTTTAACTGGAAGTTTCCTATTTTATGGTCCGCCGTTACTTACTCTGAGATATTGAGAGAGCTGGATCGACGATAAATGACGTCAAAGGCTCAGTAGTTTAAGAATGCCATGGGTGTTTATGCAGCACGGGAGTTTTGGGCTTTCATTCCTTTAAACACGAACACGCACTATAAAAGGGTGCGCTTCACGCGCTGCTTTTGTTCGAACTCATTCAAGCACGACTGATTCATTATCCAAGATGGTGATCAACAAACAGCAAAACAGAAACGGAAGCCCAAAAAGATATTCTAGCGCGAAAAAATTAAAGGAGAACTGTGAAGAAGTCGTGGATACATTACTTACAAAATGGAAGTTCTGTTGCGATCAGTTGCTTTCTGACCTTGTTAGCAAACAATTACTTCGTG
>NC_090874.1:73212914-73225414 GCF_036669935.1 Montipora foliosa | reverse complement strand
AGCGAAAAAGGTAGGTAAAAAGTAAAATGGATTCTCTGCTAAATTTGAGTCAAGTGCTCTATTTACACACGGTCCTACTTGAATCTTGAAGCTTTTGGGTCGTGCATTTTCGTGTACCTTCAATCAGTAATAATTCAAATAATTATTAAGAAACCCAACTCGGGAAATGAGCAACCAGTTGGCTCGTCTCAAAACAGGGCGAATGTTGGATCCAGGACCATGCACCCAAGTGGAACAGCAAATGCGGTTAAAAAATGTTTATATCTTTTCCAGGGAACAAGAGGAAGACAGACTTTTTGATTCAATGATTGCAGCCAAAGGTTTGTTCTTGACGTGTATTTTTGGCCTGCTTAGGGAACGAAGAGCCCTAGGAAATACTTAAGCATTTTGGCCGCGCGAAAGTTGGGACGAGTTACTCTTCCCAGTCTCTTCCACTCATTTTTTTGTGCTCGCTCAAATCTCTACGCGGCCTGAATGAAAAAAAAAACCTCTCGTAGTTGCTCGTCGTGTTTTGCAGAGTTATTGACACTATCGCGCTTCATATATTTCCGCTTTCAAAAGATGTCTCAGTTGATTGTTGAGTACGAGTTTCCACATTTTTTAGCTGAAACTACTACGTAAAAAATCCATGTCAAAAATTTTTTGAGGAAATAATAATAGTAATAATAATAATAATAATAATAATAATAATAATAATAATAATAATAATGATGATGATGATGATGATGATGATGATGATGATGATGATGGTAATAATAAATGGGGCAGACGGGGCTCCTTAGCCGTGGTGAAGGCAGCTCGTCTAGGAGAATTAAGGAAAACTGATATAAAACCTCCGAGACTAGCGGGTAGGGGTAGATTGGGCTCCTTAGCTGTGGTGAAAGCAACCAATCTAGTTGTAGAAACACGAAATTATGTCGCTCACGAAATCTGAGGTACCGTGCC
Organism: Montipora foliosa; assembly: GCF_036669935.1. Taxonomy (NCBI): domain Eukaryota; kingdom Metazoa; phylum Cnidaria; class Anthozoa; order Scleractinia; family Acroporidae; genus Montipora; species Montipora foliosa. Next base: position 73,224,469 of record NC_090874.1, on the reverse strand, counting down.
AGGGATTTTACATGTCGGGAGAATGGATTGGCCAACGTGTTATGTGCTCGTTGGCGGAACCTGATGGGAAGTGGCGTCACCTATCAGTATTAGCCTTACCCAGAGAGCCAGGCAACTCTGGATGGACTTATGTCCGGTGCATAAATACAAACTTAGATCGGAGACATGGATCAAAATATATTTCAACCGGGACCAGAACCCTAATGAAACAGTAGCACAGAAAGTTAGTGCTGAAAATGAAGCATGCCGTATAAAACACAACAGAGTTCATTCCATGAAAAATCGAGAATGGACGAATGAAGAGAAACAAAAACTAGTGCAAATCAACAGAGAAGAAAGACAGAAAGGTAAAAACTTCATGGAAAGGATAAAAGATCGATGGGACCATGAATTTACAGAAAAAAGAGAACAACACAAAATTTAGTTGATAATGCAAGGCGTTTTGTAAAGGAAGGATGGGGAGTGGGAGAAGAGACTGGGACTCAAAGTATAGAAGTACCAAGAAACACTGAATGGACTACAGAAATGAAAATCAAACTGTTGCAAATTGACGGAGAAGAACAAGAAAAAGGTCGAGGATTCATGAAAAGAGTAAAAGAAAGATGGGATTTGAGTACCCAGAATACGCAAATGCTAGCATGCAAAAGCTCAGAGACAATGCATCACATTTCAAAAGAGAGCCGGCGGTAAAGAACTTGATGTTAGTAAGAAAAAGGAATGGTGTAGACCTGCAGCAGGGCAATAAACAACAAGAGAAGAGAGAACATGAAGTGATTCAGGAGCATGAAACTGAACTTGAAGCTGTGTAAACTTAAATTAACACCAGAGATTGAGGAAAGTGCAAACAGGATACTAGACCAGTAGCTGCATGGAGACGAGAAGATTCCTGAGATTACAGACAAGGTTTATGCAATGGGAAAGGCGATTGCGATCAAAACAGGAATATTGCTAAAGGAGACAAAGGCCAAAGGAAAACGAAAACCATCAAATGGAAACAGACGGGGGAGGAAACTCAAGGCAGAGATTAAAAATCTCAGACAACAAATAGCAAGAGCCAGCAATGAGATACATAGAAGGACTGAGAAGAGAAAAGCAACAACAAAAGAGAAGGAAATCCTGAAACAATTACAAAAATTAATGGGTGGTGTGGAAACAACAACCAGGACATTAAAATTACACAAGGAAAGTTGGATTGAGGTTCAAGAAAATTAAACTGCAGAAGATGATTCAGAGAAAACAAAGAATAATGGGCAATGCCAACTTTGAAAGGGACCAAAAGAACTTTTTTTAAGAAGGCAGAAGGAGGAACAGAACATGAAGGACAGATACCTGAAATGGACAAGGTTGTCCAGTTTTGGGGAGACATATGCGAAAAAAATAATAGAACACCGGAAATGCCATGCATGGAAAGTGTGCGCGACCAACTGAGAGAAAAGGTTAGGAATGTGAAAGAATTCAACATCACAGAAGAAGACCTTACTAAAGAGGCCAACAAGAGGAAAAATTGGACGGCACCAGGAATTGACGGGATCCAAAACTTCTGGTGGAAAAGATTAAAGCCAGCCAGAAAGGCACTGAAGACAGCCTTTGAAAAAAATATGAATAATAATATGTTATACTAGTTTGGTGGCCATCAGGAAGGACAGTATTACTCCCAAAAACGAAAGATCTAAGTGACGAGAAGAACTACCGTCCAATTATATGTCTGAACACCTCATATAAGCTTCTTACAGGACTGGTTGGTGAATATATGAGACAGCATGCCATAGACAATGAGATTTGGGATGAAGGGCAATTAGGGGCAATAGCAGGAGTGTTGGGTACTGTTGATCAGTTGATTATAGACAAGTCCATTATGGAAGAGGTTAAGACGTACCACCGAAATCTTGCAGTAGCCTTTTACGACTACAAAAAGGCCTATGATAAAGTGCACCATGATTGGATGTTGCGAGTCTATACTTGGATTGGCATACCAGGAAACGTGATAGCACTTTTGAGTGAACTGATGATAAAGTGGAAAACGAGACTTGAGATCTGGAAGGACGGTGAAAAGAGAGTCAGTAGGTGGATCGAAATCATGTGTGGTGTTCTTCAAGGAGACAGCTACTCACTTGTTGGTTTCTGTTTGTCTGAAATCCCAGTGTGTAAACTCCTCCAAGAATCGAAAGGATACCATATTGGTGAGCCAGGAAACAGAGATGTTAAACGTACTCATAGCCTGTTTGTAGATGATTTGAAAGTTTATCAGGAGAGTCATATGATCTTGAAAGATGTCAATGAGATGATTGTACAAGCGAGCAATGATACAGGTGCATGTTATTGAGTAGCGATGTGTGCTGAAATTGTTTTTGAAAGGGGAAAGATGGTTAACGGGGAAGGACTGCAGGTGTTGCATGAAAGAATGAAAACTATGGACCCTGATCAGAATGAGATATACAAGTTCTTAGGAGTAGAGCAGGCCGATGGAATTAAGACCAAAGAAGTGTGCAATAGAGTGAAGGAAGAAGTTTGTAGAAGGATGAAGATCATAACTAAGACAGAGTTGAATGACAAGAACTTGATCAGAGCTATAAATACCAACGTGATACCTGTAGCAGCATACCTAATGAATGTGTGCAAATTCACTCAATCTGAACTTATAGATCAAGTCATTAAAAGAGAGTTGAGAAAGAACAACATGCTAGGACGACAAGCAAGCGATGAAAGATTGTACATGAAGAGGGGTGCAGGAGGTAGAGGGCTGAAATCACTAAGGGATGTATCTGAAGAATCGAGATTACGTGTAGTATGTTACATGTCGATGTATGACAACAGATGTATCAAGGCAGCCTGGAAACGAGAAACAATGAAAGAACACAACTCAATTAAGGATGAAGCAATAATGACAATGCAATCGACAGGGAATACAGTGAAATTTGAAGGGGAAAGCATAATATTGTAAGGGAACATACTCGACAAAGCGTGGAAGCAAGCTTGGAAATTGGTAAAATCATGCTTCAAAAATGGTACAGAAGAAAAAAGAGAGGAAGACTACCATCAGAAAGAAATGCAAGGTGAAATTTATAAAAAGCAAGACCAGAAGTGTAACATATGGCTTGAACAAAATGTGACACCCAGAAAGACATCAGCCATTATACCAATGCTAGAGCAAATGATTGAAACTAGAGCATGGAAAGCCGCAAGGGGACTCACTGAATGGTGTAAGTGTAGATTGTGTGGTAAAACAAAAAGAGACTGTACAACATCTTTTGGCTGGGTGCAAACGATAGCAAGCAGTGAGTACGTAATAAGACACAACAGAGCGCTAATGGAATACAATTTGTTAGATAAGAATGTGAAATGGTACCAGGAAAAATGGTCAAGGGGACACGTTTTGGAGAATTCTCAAGCAAAGCTGGTGTGGGACTTTGAGTTTAATTTGAGAAAGACGACAACCTCTAGAAGACCAGATTTGATACTTGAAGAAAAGGAAAAGAAGAATATCTGGATATGTGATATGGCGCGGCCACAAGAAAATAACATCGAAAAGAAAAGAATTGAAAAAAAAAAACAAAAACAAACAAACAAATTATAGACAGCTTGCATTTGAACTTAGAGAGCAAAGATCTGGTTTCAAAGTCAGAGTTGTGCCTCTTGTGATCAGTGCACTCGGTGGAGGTATAAAAGAGACAGTAAAGGAACTGGAAAATATTTTTGAAACAAACAATTTGTGCAAATAATCCGAAAAGTGTTATCAGGACTTGTCCAGAGTGACATTGAGTAAAAACCATGATAAAAACGAAGTTGTAAAAGGGGCCAACAAAATTCTTGGTGGTCCCTCTATTAGGCTATATTGTTTGAATTTGAAATATAGCTATAATGTTTACATAATAGTAATAGTAATAGTTATAATAATAATAATAATAATAATAATAATAATAATAATAATAATAATAATAATAATAATAATAATACCAAAACTTCTTAGCAGCACGAAGTAAGATATCGCTTTGATGATCCATACGATGTTTTTGAAATTCATATTTAATCAATACATGTTTCGGATGAAACATCATCCATCGTCAGTTGACAAATGAGAAGTAAACTAAAGTTGAGCAATAAATAGTGTAACAAAGTGAGATATAACATGAATAATTAAGGATGAAGGCGAGAACAGAATAAAAACACCCAACCACGAAACAAAACAGAAAAACCAAAGTGTTTAGTTTCTTTTCTTAGCCTAAACATCGTATGGATCATCAAAGGAATAATAATAATAATAATAATAATAATAATAATAATAATAATAATAATAATAATAATAATAATGACTTTGACCTAAAGAAAATGAATATTACTGAAGGGAAAAAAAACTTTTGTGACTAAAAACTGCTCACTGCTATTTATAATCCTTGACAAAATCGCTGTTAACGCTCAAAACACTATTGAATTGCAGTTGCTTAATTACTAACTGATGTTAACCTTCCTTGTGTGTGTAGCCATGTACAAAAGGCGAATCTCCTCCAGAATCAGTTAAGTGAATTAACTATTTACTAACATTGAAATAAATGACTGAGACGAAATAACTATTCACTAACATTGAAGTAAATGACTGAGATGGAAATTGTTAATCTCATTAGATGAAATGAAGAGATGATAATTGTTCAATGTTGTTTCGGGGTTACGCGGAAAAATCCTTCGCTGGAGTCGAAACTACGACCTTCCGATTACCTGACCCTAATTTAATGACCACGAGCTCCCGCGAGTCTCTTTTTGCTCAGTGGCAGAGCATCAGAAGGTCCTAGGTTCGGCTCCTGTCGAGAAGCACTCGGATTTTTTCCAAGTGTGCTTGAGACACCGCTGAAAACTATCATCTCTTCTCTTCATTTATTTACTAACAGTTTGCCAGTAACACGGAACAAGAGTAAGAGATTTTTTATTAATGGAACTGAACACTACAGTCAATCCAAGACCTTATGTCGGAAAACTACAAATTGACAATATACATAAAACGAAGAACTGAAAAAAAAAAAGAGCGAATGAAATGTTATTATGATCGAATAAATAACAGCAATGTAAAATGGATCAGTGATGAAAGAATCCACTTGATTGCGGATAACTCAGAACTCAACAGACATTGAAATAATTCATTCTGAAAAAAACAAAGTAACTTGAAAACAAACCAGAGAACATATCAGACGGTAATGATCCCTTTAAGCTCGCGGGTAAAGTGTTTATATATAGGTGATGTTATAGAGCTGTTTTCAATTGAGTGTCGAAAGTAATTAGCGAATTGCTTTGGTTTTGCAATACTTCACTCAGTGATTGGCTCAAAGTTCTCGCGCCACTTTTTCAACCAATCAGAAGTGGAACCAAAACCAATCGTGGCTCCCGCGTGCACATTTTCCCGCGCTTTGTGTCGGCTACGTGTAATTACTTCGAGTTTTGATTGGTTTACTGGATTGTCTCCGTCCTTTTTGATTGGCCAAAGTAATTATTTTGGTTTTGGTTTTACGACACTCGATTGAAACTCGCTCTATTGCGGTCTGTGGAGCGATATATTAGGGAACTTAAAGCAAGGACGACGACGAAGGCTACGAGAACACCTTTAAACAATGGATCTAAAGCCCTGGCTACAGGTTGTCACGTTGTTAGCGGAAGACCACGTCCCAACATTGTCATGAGAACGCTTCTAACAATGTTGGATACGCATACATAACGTTTTTGGAAACACGTCACTTTAGTCACACAACCAAATGCTACTGGATCGGTTGGAGGACGGAAGTGACCGATTCAAACGAGGAAAGGCCAAAGAATGATTAAGAGAACGTGAAGAAAAGCTTAAGGGTATGTTCACTGCAAGATACACCAGCGCTTAGGAGATGATGAGAATAAGCACGGATCAATTTTCAGAAATTTTAAACGCTGTCCAGAGAGCGATCATGATAAAGAGTACTAAATGTGTCCCGCAGACATTACCTTGCTTCATGCTCGCTGTTCAAGGTTTTTGGCTGTTCATCAATAACCTTGACGTCATCTTCGTCCTTGTCCGTCATCCTTTGTTGCAAATTGTGCTGGAAGCCTCGGATTGAAAATAAGATGGCGATTCGTGATTGGCTAGTAGGACGTGGACGTGACTCGATTCAGGACACAACTTTGTTAGAAGAGCGGCAAAACACTACAACATAGTTGCGTCGAGCAGAATTGTTGGGCGTAATGTTTGATCAAAAGCAAACTTTATCCAACACTTGATCGAGCAGTAAATGTTGGACGAACATCTTCCAACGTGGACGGCCAAACGGTCGAACAATGTTGGATCAAACAAAGTTGGAGCGTTTACTCTTAACTTCGTTCGATAAGCCAGGGCTTAATGAGAAAAAACAAAAGTTCTGCATGCCCTGCGCGTTCGTTTTACATTTGTAGACATTTCTATGCCGTCCTCGCCCTTACAACGACGTGAATTTGACCAAATTTGAGGTTGTGTGGAAGACGTGAGCACTCGAGGATAAGTTTTCAGTTTTCTCTCTACAATAACGGAAAATAATATTTTAGACAACGTTCTCGAAGCCATCGTCGTCTTCCCCAATGCCCTGGCCAAACGAGAGCGAGAGTTGACGAGAGTTGAAACTCTCGTGCGGCCCTTATTCAAGGGCAGCGCCATTCTGAGGGCGGGGCTTATTTAAAAATCGGACGCCACACCGAAATATTTCCTTTTACTTTAAGGGTTCATTTTCTATCTTTACGGAGAGTTACAGAAATGTCTTTCGATTGTCACCATTTGACTCTGACGGCGTTTTACTTAATGGTCGAGCAGTGAAATTCAATCACTTTGAACAGAAAAACATCGGTTTTGATGCAAATTAATTTCCCATGCTGCGATAATTTTACGAAACTCCTCGAATAGGCGCCGCATTGGGACCACAGCGGTTATTCGAGGACGGTGCTTATTCGAGTAAATACGGTATGAGGTTGATTGTGTGCAACTCGTGTCCATGGAATAATTGTTAAAAATCATCTTACTTTGAGAAAAACCGAGGGTTGAGGTGTAACAAACGAGGACGATAATATGCCACTGATAAATTTTAAGAAATATCGTTTTAACAAGGTACAAGACTGCAAAGAAGAGATTGTAACCATTTATATTCTTTCATATATTTTCTTATTCTTTTGTCAGGCTACATAACGACAGTTTGATGTAAGCTGGCAAGTTGAAACTTCGCACTTGCCCAAAACTGATAGATGCCATCTGCCCACCACACGGAAAGATACTTGTCGGAAGCAAACGTCAGAGCATTCAATTTGTCAAATTACAACGGATATTTACTTCAAAACTTAATAAATTTTTACGGAGGCGTCTTCACGGCTAGCTCTCTAAACTGCCTTAGGCTAGACTCGAGGACTAGTCCTCATGCCCAGTCTCTGGCGGGAAAGAGGACCAGTTGGCTCTGGGGACCAGAGTGCAAATTGCTCGGAAAGGCGAGAGAGGCAGAATTCTTTTAGAGATTGAGATTTTGTTTGGTTTAGAGTTCCTTCTGCAAGTTTTTTTTTCTGCTGTTAAGGACTCGTGGATTCATTTGCAATTCCTGCCTGCATTAACTGTAGGATGCTAAAAAATATTAAATTAATACTATTTCAAACATAGCCTTATATTCAGAGATTTAAAAGATATAAATATGCCTTAAGGTAAGAGGAACCTGCTTCTTGAAATAAGTAATGTCTGTATTTCTATTCAAAGAAAATTAATGGGAAAGAAAACTCTAAATAAAGCTCTTATGTTTAGTTTTAGTTATACATGTAGTCTGTTAGATAGGCGTAACTAGGGAGGGGTGGGAGCAAGCGGGCGGGATAGAGGAGAGGTCACTAATTCCTATCTCAACTTAGACGTTGTGATGCAAAAAGGAAAAGCGTTGAATTGGACACGAGCGAAACATCGTAACTCAGATGGACTTTGAGCAGGAATACCACAGTTATCGTTTCATATAGGATTCAGAGAGCAAAGAGCTTTGTTACTATTGTATAAATAGTTCAAGGTTAAACCGATGAGGTTGACTGTGCTGACTCATTGAAGTAATATTGTCAAGTTTATATTGAAGGAATCATTTTTTTTGAGAAAGCTATTATTTAGACCCTTTTTTTTTTCGTTTCGCCCGAAAACTTAAGGGTTCCCCATAAAATCGTAAATTATACCGGGCCAAGTTGTGGGCTATTTTATCGGCCTGTTGTTGTTTCCGTCAAAACTAATAACATGAGATGCCGGAATTATTTTTTTCTTTTTAACCCTATCGAGCGCTTAAAACAGTTTTTTACCCGCACGAAACAAAGACCCTTATTTTTAAAGTGTCAAAATCGACAAGTGTGCTCATTTTTTCGGTTTTGAAACAGCATGGCCAAGACCAGAAAGGCTTTTCGCTGATTTACGTATTGTACGTTAAGTTGAAGTTTTCTGAATGTCAAAATGCGTAGTAGTTAGGCAGAGATCTTATAATTATAAAATAGGTGCAAATTAAAATAAATTTATTGTAAAACGAGGACGTGTAATAATTATTAAATCTAACTTTGTTTGTTTCAAGCTGTGTAGTTTATTGGTATCTTAAGTGGGCAGACACGACATGTTGCAGCGACAAAAAGGTGTGTAGCACACTCTGAGGCGACATGCATTAGGGTCGTGTAGCGGGGACTTGTAGCAGGGACAAAATCAGAACATGTGCACATACATGAAAATGTCGCGGGTACATGTCCCTGTAGGTCGCCGCTACACGTCCCTGCTACATATCGCCTCAGTGTGCACTACACAAGTTTTTTGTCGCTGCAACATGCATGTCCCTGTAACATGACCCCTCGTGGCTGCCCACCGTTACACTTTGAATACTCTTTCCGGCAATTAGTGACTAAATCGTAACTTGTTAAAAAAATTATCGATTGTGATCGGTTCAGTACGGGACTATTTGTCGCGTAATTGGTGCGCGACCACGTGGATGTCCAATTACAGGCCAACTACAGGTACCCAATTTGAACAACTCCAAATTGACCTATTTAGCTTGGACGTTGTTCTCCCTTTTTCAGACCACGTGATGTTCCCAAGGGAATTTTCCTTTTGTTTTTTCTTAAGTTATACGTACATACATATGCACGTGCATAAGACGACATATGAAAGAAGCTGTTCCCTAGAGTAACTTCATGTGATCTGAAATGGGAAAACAAAACGTACAAGCGGAAGAGGCCTATTGGTTACCTGTAATTGTACACTTAAGCCATTCGCGTGTCAATAATTTAGGAGATGATCAGAATGAGCCCGGATCAATTTACAGAGATTTTTAAACCCTCTCCAAAGAGGGCGATCACGATAAAGGGGACTAAAACTGTCCCTCGAACGTGGCCTTGCTTCATATTCGCTTTTCAAGGTTACTGGCTGTTCATCAAAAGTCATGACGTCTCCCTCGCCGTTGTCCGCCGTCTTGCAAATGATGCTAGGAGCCTAGGCTTGAAGGTTCAAGACTCATCTTTGTTGGAAGAGCGGCAAAACAATGCAATTGATGGTTGCCTCGAGCAGAACTGTTGGGCATAATGTTTGATCAAATGCAAACTCCATCGAACACGTGACACGAACATTTTCCAACATGGGTGGCCACACGATCAAATACTCAGTGTTGGTTCGAACAAAGTTGGAGCATTGACTCCAACTTTGTTCGATAGTTTAACCAGGGCTTTATGTCTTTGTGCTAATCATCCTCACTAGCCTCACTTTGGAGCAAAAATTCGAGTGATCATGGCTATGAGAAAATCAAGCGAAGGGGCCGGGAGGCGAGACTCCTCCTCGGCCTCTCCTCCCTCGCGTTCTTGTTTGACTTTGCTCGGTTTTCGCACGGCCATATTCAAAGTCAACCCCGGTGGAAAGAAGCGTCGAAAATTCGCCAAACCACATGCTACCAAGGCTATATTTGATAATGCTGTATTATCACTCGGCAACAAATAATATTTAAGGCATTGCAAAAGGTCGGTCACCAAACTTCACGTCAAAGCTATCATTTTAAAATCAAAGCTTGGCCTAATTAATTTAGCTTAGGCCTAACTACTCTTCAGCAGTGATATATGGGAGACTTAAATAAAACCTTTCTTATTTTGGCGAAGCGGAAAGAAGCGGTTCCTAAAGAGTAGAAACTCCGGGTTCAAATCCAGTCCACGGATATGACTTTTCTTTTCCTTTTCATCTCTGCTACCGTGAGTCCTGGGACATAGTGCCCTGCATTATCGATAATAGTAAATTCGGGGCAAATAGGATTTAACGATAATCGATAATTTAGAGAAGAGACCATGTTGCGTCCTCGAGCATTTAAGCGCCTAAGCTAGATTAATAATTTAGGCCTAAGCTTTGATTTTAAAATGTTTAGCTTTGCCGTGAAGTTTGGAAACCGACCGTTTGTAGTGTTTAATGTTGTTTGTTGGCGAGTGAGCAGCATTATCAAATAGTGTTCAAAATATTGTCCCTGAGCAGCTAGCGGTGTGGTGGTCGAGTGGTTGAGTTGATCTACATTCCCAGGTTCGAGTCTTATGTCCATACGCTTGGGTTATCTTTTTAAACAAATATGACCATTTCCCATAATCCATCTCAAGCTTTCAGTCTTCTTAATTCACGATAATAGTGAATTCAAAGCAAATTAACAATTCAGGATAATCGCGAATTCAAGGGCGAGAAGGGGTTGGGCTTGCAAACTAGAAGGAATAAGAACGAGGCTGTTCAACGATAGACCACCGACCCAACTTACAGATAATTGCCTTTTTCCTGCCGTGAGGGGATATTTTGTCCCTTCGAGTGAGTCTATAACAGCGAGGCGAGGCAGCATTTGAGACAAACAGGAAAGAGACCGCGGAGGAGAGACGTAGAAAGAGGAAGGCTTCAGCCTTTCGGAGCTCCCCTGCCCAAGGATTCCCATGCCCAGGGAGTCGACGAGTATGCAGATCAAGGATAGGCCTTCAAAGCCACCAGAGGGCTTGCCGTCAGGGACAACCTTCCCACGCCTCGGACTTGAGGAACAAGCCATCACATAACAACTACAGATCAAAACCAAATCACAATTTTATTCATAAATGGTCAAGATAATTGTTTAATTCTGCGCAATTTGATTCATTATCATTCACTTGCCATTCACGCACAAAAACAAGGCACTGAGAAACAATACTGACGTTGCAGCCTGTTTAAAACTTGGTATTAACAGCTCCAGGAATTTCCGGTTTTACCCGAGCCTAAGAATCTCTTCTGTTTAATCTGTTAGCATTGTTTCCCTTTTCTCTTAGACGTTTTTGGAAGCACGACCTTTCGAGAGGCTGACGATTCTTTGGCCTTTGCAGAAAAAAAAGGAATATACAAAATCTTCCACGACCGTTTTTATGGTATAACTCGAGTTAAAAACGTTGCTTTTAGTCAATGAGCAGATGTCAACGACGTAAAATTTAGCATCGTTTCTCGATTGCAGCACTAGAAAGAAGCAAATGATGCTGTTGTAGTAGTGGAGCTTTCTTCAATAGCAAACTGTGGAACTACTTAAAACCTTTCTTCAGCCTCCTCACTCACAGCCTCG
>NC_090874.1:73187914-73207914 GCF_036669935.1 Montipora foliosa | reverse complement strand
AAACCAGGAGTTTCTATTCAGAACATGTTGTAATGTTTATCACTATTTGGCATCTCTGTGGCTTTCACAAAAAATTGTCAGATGGGAAAATGCAAGAGACAATCATTTATCACAAATATGTAGGCTAAAATTTAAACCCAGACTTCCCCAATGGACAGTTCCAAGGAGTATTGACAACTTCACAGTTTACGGAAGAGACTGTGTATTGGATAATCAATGTTCTACGTGTATTTACAATGATGACATAGCTATTCCATTTCTGTGGCGGGTTTCCGTAAACTACAAACTCTTGAAACTGAATAAATCTATGCTTAAAACTGCTAAATCGTGTTAACTTAAACAACTGAAATTGGTTAGCATCTGACTCATGTGCTATTACCTGAACTGAAACTCAAGCCTATTTTACGGTACTTAAATGAATTCTTCCAAAATGTCAATCAAAGTTTTGTGCGCTTCCACGGGCGCACACAGTCTTAGAACTACGCTGTATGGGATGCACAGCCCCAATGCCATGTGATTGCATCTCAAGATGACCTGCATTGTACATCAAAGGGGATTTCCTAATGGGCAACAAAGCATTTATCTGGGTAACCAAATTTATGGATTCAGGTGCCCGGCTTTAGAAAGAGAGACAACCTGGAATATTTTTTTCAATTTTGAGAACTGTGACTAGACAATATTAAATATAATGTGTAAAATCACTTCCTCATTTTTTCCAAAGGTCAGAATTTTGATCCTTTCACTGTATGTATTCCAAAGGCACAGACAACACAGGATTGTGGAAAGTGCTGACATACATGTATTAAACTACCAAGTGATGACCAAACATTAAATTTTTAAAGTTAATACTTACAGACTTTTCTACTTTTTCTTCTTCTGTTAGATTTTCATCTTGCTTTTTCCTTGGTGCATTTATGATCTGAACAGATATAAAATTGCTCAAATTCAGAGAAGCAGTCTGACTCCCCTTTTAGAGTAAAATTAATATCATTACAAAACTCATTAATAATTCATGATGGGAAACAAAAGAAATGTTTCATCAATCAATATCTGTATATATCTGATACAGATTTCTCTTTATTTACGTAAATGTCTCTTTGAAATTTCCCTGTCAAAATGTCTTGAATCAACAAAAATACCTAGTGTACATTAACACTTAAATGCTGACATTTAATAAGTCACATACAATATCTGTCAGATTTGTATCACATTTAAAAACTCTCGGCGTGATACAGATCTGCTGCTCATATTGTTTATATTACATAAATTAAAGCATAAGTTCAATACACAAACATCACTCAGATCTACATGTAATTTGGCAAATAATAAATAATAACAAATTTTGTTTAGGACATCATAAAAAAAAGTGGACACTTAATACTTGATAGTTACCAAGTTCAAGACAAAAAAGTTCAAAAAGTTAATAAGCTTACATTATACTAGATTTCTTGGGTACTCCATTGACACTGCATGCTAAAGAAACTTATGATACATGCTAAAACAAACCAAATTTTCATGCTACAATCATTAGACTGCACTATTTAAATAAAAAATATGTACTGCCATAATTTGCTTTAATCACACTTACTGTTCTGGTGAATCCTGCATGGCTAAGTGTGTCCACATTCTTGGGAGCTTTCTAACAAAAGCAAGCAGATGATTTGTCATTAAATTAATTTCAATGAATCACTTCAGTCACTCTATAATTAAAAAATTAAATTATAGAAGAAGAAGAATTCTACACATTGCCAATTTCATCAGACATTTTAAATGACTGTGCACAATAAATACAACTTACTGGAGTGAGACATTGACTCAATGTCTTGGTTAATCAAGTCCAAGGCATTTATTAATAACCCCTTCCCTACTAAATCGATACAGTTTATAGATCTTACTCTGACACCAGATGATTTTACCTATCCTATCAATGGGGCCAGTTTCTGAGGTGAAAGGTCCAACATCTACTTTATCCACTCAAAACTACCAGTGTGTCTTTTTTAAAGGAGAGAATGCATATGAAGTCATGGCAGCCATGTTGATTCCCCAAGTAAATCCGCAAAGGAATTAAACTCTATTCATGAACAGACTAAGTGTGAGGGTGTACAAGATAATTTACGATGTACAATTTCATAACATATAAGGCGATTTTCAAAGCAAAGGTTTGGACAAAAATGAATTTGCTTTAATTTAAAACCCGACTGTTCCACAGCCTTTCAAAACATGTCACATCATGATTTTAAAAATTGCAGTCATTGATCATTAGTTTAAATATACCGGTAATAAAAGTCATAGCAAATGTATACAGGTTAAATTTAATTGCAGGTCTCAATGATTTTAACCTAGTAGGTTGATTTGTAATTTCTTTGCGTCTGGAATTCATTATCATAACTACTGAGACAAAGAAATTACAAACAACCTATAGTTTAAAATCCTTTTGAACTGAAATCAAATTTAACCTGTGCCATACATGTATCTTAGCGCATGTATGGCTTAAAACGTTACACCAAAATCAAAACTCTGCTAACAATTTCTAATGATAACAATTCATGCTCAGAAATACTTGATGCATTGGTAGTAATTTTTAGCACTGACATTCAAAGCTTAAAATTATCAATATTACAAAAAAGCCCAGTAATTGAAAATGGAGACCTCCATTTTCAATTACTGGGCTTTTTTGTAATATTGATAATTTTATTAAAGCTTTGAATGTCAGTGCTAAAAATTACTACCTGTGGAGGTTTCTGCCAAATTGAAGAAGCTTTGTACATTGCACAAATTTATTGGTACATTGACAACTTGACCACTATATACCTTTTCTTTCTTGGTTAACTCCTCATCCTCTTTTCTTAGTTCTTTTTGCTGCAAGTAAAATTAATTAATACACTCAACTAAAAATGTTCAAGCTGTCATTTAAACTGTAGTTCATCACTTTGAAGTGAAAGAAACTGTTTTACAGGCAGAACTTAAGCTCTTTTCAAAGCCAGGAAACAGTGTTCACGATCTGAGAAAGAGGCTATTATAAACCAACTTTCTAATCTTTTTCTTTGGACAATAGCTTAAGATAGTACTGTAACTAGTATCAATAATAATAATAATAATAATAATAATAATAATAATAATAATAATAATAATAATAATAATAATAATAATCAGCAATAACTTTATTAACAAATTCTTAAAGAATCTTAAATTTGCAATATATAATCTACTAAAATGCTAAAAATGATATTCACAATCTTCATCCGTATAAATAATAAAAAATACTAAAAACTTCACTCCAACAGCATCAAATAACAAATGGGAAAATATACTTTAAAAACTGCTTGTATCCACAAAACAACGTCAATAAAGTGTCCCTAATTTTTGACAAATAAATAGACTAGACAGTGGTCAATGTCATGTATCACTGAGGTGTTCCTATCCAGCATTGTCACGGGCAGCTTTGAACAGTTCTTCCTCAAGCAATACTGCTGCTGTACTTTTGTGATCCACCTGATTCATGTACCGTACAAGTGCCTGTCACTGAAGATTTTGCATCCAGTCGTGGGTGAGTTCTTCTATCTAGCTTTTACCTGGTCCTTACAAATCATAGATAACTTATTACCCAAATTTCTTGTTTCCTACCATACAATACAATACAATTTGCATACTTAATTGACCACTCCGGGCCATAGGGGCTTTTCAGGGCCAATGAAACACAATTAACAAAATGACTGAACAGAACAACAACAACGGTTAAGAATCCTAACTGGCCGGAGGCAAACCAGTTGGCTATTTACAAATGCATCTGGGAAGTCTAACCAGGGACTACTAGGAAAAAATTCAATGAGTTCTCAGAGCGGGTCTTGAACCTAGGATCACCACTGAGATTGCAAGGCAATTGCCCCAACCACTGGGCCATACGGCTTCCCTCTAAACTCTTTCAGTCAAATTGCCAAAAACTCTTTCTCTAAAAAATGACCATGTCTTCAACCATTCTCAGTTCCTTTTCAAGAACTGAGCACTTGTATTTCTCAATAGATCAAACGAGCAATGAGCAAACAAATGGCAGGAGTTCAATTAAGACTCCCGGATTTTTAGTCATTTTCACCAGTCTCCTTTGCAAATTGGCTAAATCCAATATGGCAACCACTATGTTACTTTACTTCGTTATTTTATTGTTTATTTTTTTTGCATGTTGCCCAAACAACAGAATATATGTACTGTACTGACAAATCCAAGCAAGTTGTGTGAGTTACATGTATTTACGTCAGTGCCTTGCGTGGGACGCATTAGAATTTTGATGATGCATTTTTTGGATTTTATTTGTGTCAAAATGCATGATACGAGATCCCTGTGTACTAAACATGATTTCAATTTTTAACCTTCTTTTCCAATGCTTGTAATTCCTGCTTTAGCTCTTTTTCTTTATCTTCAGATGCAGGCAGGCCCTTGAGTTCTTCTCTTACTTGATTAAGCTTTTTGTTATTCCTAATAAATCAAGACATTATGACAGCTGCCAGTAGTTTGCATTAAACTTCAAGCTTCTTGAAATTGTTGTTCCCAATTAAATAGGATCTATTAGACATACCAGCAGTCTAGCATTTTTACTTGTGCATGTTGTTTCAGATTATAATTATAATGTCTAGATAAGACAAAGGATAGTGAAAAACAAACTCAAGTGGTAGTCGTCTGAAAATGTTTAACCAAACAAAAATGTTAACTACAACACATACATGGAATACTCAACTTAAAAAATAAAAACAATTTTGTTATAAACCCTAACTCTAACCCAATACTTCCTGAGGGCCCCCCCCCCCCCCCCCAACTGAGTAAAATAATTGTCTGGCATTAGACAGAGTAAAATCTATTAAGTCTCACTCTCAGGGGTCAATGGGTTATTAACATCCACACATGTTCCCCTTGACAGATTAACCCCTGGGAGGGAGATCTAATAGATTTTACTTGTTAATGGGATGGGGGTAGGGGAGGGATAGTTAAGGAGTAAATGGTTTAATGACTTTAATTTAGAGACAAAAGTATCCCATTTCTCTGAGTGAAGTACATATGTAGCCAACGCTTTTCATCGATTGTTGGTATTTATTTGAAACCACTGCCTACCCAATGGAGGACGAAAGGAAATCCCTTGTAAGAGGAGTGTATGTGTTCTCTGGAACAGCACATTGCCTTTCTGAGAAAATAATCAGAGTATGAACTTACGCCTTCATCCTTGACTCAAGTGTTTCTCTTTCTTTCTTTGCATCTTCCATTCTCTCAACTCTTGCCTGGTGACGCCATCTGAACAGACTGGGCGTATCAATATTAGGGTGAGTGTCATCCTCATCATCACTAACCTGCAGGCAAAAAAGAGTTAAAATTAAATCCTGCTGTACATAACCATGACTTGTATCAGCGAACGAAATGATACATGAAATTCATGAATCATATTTTGAACTATGGATATGAAATCAAGTGAAGATACACTGTATGATCCTCACAGTTATGAATGCAATTTTAGCAATTGCGCAAACAAGCCTGAAAAGTCTAGAACCGGGTATGAACCTTTAACCCCGGGATGCTGGTGTGATGCTCTAAACAACTGAGCTATGAAGCCACTGATGTTGTGAGCTGGTCATTTGTGGGTTCAAATGTTCTTGTGATGAATGAATGAATGATTGAATGTATGAATGAATGAATGAAATGATATATGTTCAAAATTAATCATATAATTATTCAACTGCAGATGTGAAATCAAGTGAAGTTATGATCCTTGCTATTATGAATGTTATTTTAGAATTTCATATATCATTTTGTTTGTGGATTCATTCATCACAGGAAGTACATTTGAACCCACAAATGACCAGCTCCCAACATCAGTGGCTTCATAGCTCAGTTGGTTAGAGGTCACAGGTTCAAACACTGTTGAAGTCCTGACTTTTCAGGCTTCCTAAGCATTATTTTGCTAAAAATTGCATTAATTACTGCAAGGATCATAGCTTCACTTGATTACAAAGTCATTCATGTAGCTAAATATAAATTATAACCACTATATTGTACAAACAAAGGCAGGTTGCAATAGTGTACTCCGAACCTTTTAACCAGTCTTTCTAGGACTAATTTATTTAAATTTAGTTTTATGAAGAGAATAGTTGGGGAATGGAATAGTCTCTCTCTTGATATTAGAGGAGAATCATCTGTGGAAGATTTTAAGTTGAAGGTTTCTAAATTTTGAACTCTTTGAATTTTTGCATATACCGGTATATTTTTAGTAGGTATATAGGTAGGTCGGAGTTTCCTCCTAGAATGGTGCTGTGGCACTTTTTGAGGATTCTTCCCATTTCAACACAATTCTTATGTAAATATTTCATTGATGTTTGTTGAAATAAAGCTTATTAGAGTGGTGTTTCATCACTGTGCATGAACTTAGAAGTTACATGTAGAATAGATACCCCAAATGTAGTTTAACTATTTACTGGGAGGGCAGGGGAAGGTGAGGTCAGGGCCTGTGCAGGTGACTAAGCACCTTGAGAGATCTTATAGAAGAGGATGAAGTTCTAGCAAAGACTAATTCCTCAGGAAGGAACAAATAAGTTCTAAGCCTGATGAATGAATAAAATGATTAATTTTATTACAGAGATACTGATGAAATACTAGGATTTTCCTACTAATGAAAACAATCATAATTTCACCACACACAGGGAACATAAATATTATCACTTTTATCTTTAACATGTGAAGATATAGGTGTCGTCATGGTAGCTAACATGATTAGCCAATAAAACGCAAGCTTCCCCTTCATTGTAAGATACTTTTGTGGTGTAATATAATTCTTCTGTACATTGACATTTTTAATGCACAAATTTATTTGACATTATCATGATTTCTTTTCACAACTTTCATATCTTGTTTCATGTTACACAACATGCATGTTTTAGCAGTTGGTGACCACTTTTTCACCCTTTTAAATGAATGCAAGCTGTTTTTATGCTCTAGTCATTTGTTTCCCCCACCCCTTGACCCCCCGGGGAAGGGTAGGGAAATTACATTTGAATGGTTTTTCCACTGGGGAATAGAGCAGACAAACACACGTAATTCCCCCACCCCTCAGTTCCTAAAAGATTCTGAGTCATCAAGGAAATGTTAGGGAGATTACCACAATATACAGTTCTTGCCATTTGAGTGTGCCACATGAACTATATAAGGAACGAAAAAAAAAAAAAAGAACTGGATAGAAACAAGACAGGAATAAGCGACCAAAAAAAAATTTTTGCACGTGTGAAAGTGCTCATTACCATTGCTCTTCGTTTCTTTTCAGTCCCAGTCCTCCTATGTAAGAATTCCCCGATATTTCCCCCTGTATGTCCCCAGAGGGGTAGGGCAGAAGAACGAAAATCTTGTAATTTCCCTACCCCCTAGAGGCGTAATTATGGCGTAATCTCGCGTAATTGCCCTAGTAATTTCTCCATATGTCCCCACTATCCCCGGGGGTCGGGGGGTGGGGGAAACAAATGACTAGTGCATTAATCTGGACATTTTATCAAATCTATAACTGTATACTATCAGCGATCCACTATCAATATACTATGGGAGATACTGTCAGCACTCAAGGATAAAATCCGTATCCTCGCTCGGCCATGTAATATCCTCTACTTTTTGTCTGATAAGGGCAGACCAAAGTCCAAATGACCATTTTAACTGGTAACAATTGATGGCAATCATACAGCCAGCTTTTCTCGTATACGTATGCATGGTTGTACTTTCAAGTTCTGTAACATAAGCTTACTTTGTGGAAAGTCAAGAGAACATAACAACAGAGACAGGTGCACAAATAAGAGAGTGAGGCCTGCTAGGAAAAGCACTCACCTCGATGTGATCCCACTTACTGTAATCTACCATATTGTAAGGTTTTGTCTGCGAAAATATTGCCAAACAAAATATGGCTGGCGAAGGCAAACCTTTCAAACGGAAGCAATCGTAGAAGAAAAGGACTGGTAACTGATGTATTGAACCGCTGGAGAAGTATATGGCAGGCCTCTCGGGCTCTTAGTTTCAAATGATGACAGCTCAACTTTCAGAGAAAGAAAAGTCATGGTGGGCCAGGGTAAAGTGGTAACAAATTGGACTTGTGAAGACGTCCGTTTGTGGCTACAAGGAAAGGGTTTTACAGAGTATTCGAATATCTTAAGTCATGACCATAAGATCGACGGCAAGGCTCTTTTGGCCCTTTGCGAAAGTGACCTCAGAAATCCACCGCTTGAGTTGAAAATCCTTGGAGATATAAAGCGCCTATGGCTGGAGATAGACTCTATACAACAACGCAACAGGCCGCCAACTGCTCCGTTATACGTACCTAATGGTTACAGAAAAAGGAGTGTCGATCAGATAGATGGTGTTTCGGACATAGGGCAATGTGTGCTTAAAGACGACATTAATTCTGATGATGATATGGACAGACCAGACCTCGACATATTATTTTCCGCCTTTTCAGACATTTCCGAAACAAGTCGGACTTTGATCAGTGTGGTTTACGCGTTCTCTGCTTTCTTCGTCACTTCTTTTGTGATGGTTTTTGTCCACGACCGTGTACCAGATATGAAGAAATACCCGCCTTTGCCTGATATAGTGTTGGACAATGTTCCCTTAATACCTTGGGCGTTTGAGATGTGTGAAGTTACTGCGCTTATTCTGACTGTCGTGATGGCCATTGTTATGTTCTTTCATAAACACAGACTCATTGTTGTTCGCCGCATGGCTGCGCTGTGTGGTACAGTCTTTCTTCTTCGTTGTGTCACAATGTTCGTCACATCTCTAAGTGTACCTGGTATTCACCTTGAATGTTCTGGAAAGGTGAGTTGTTTTAAAAACAATAGGCCTTTAAATATAGCTTTCCCTTTTGGTGAGTTTATTCCTTCCAATTCCAACCTGTCTTTTTTAAACGAAAAACTGATTCAGTAGCGATTCTAGAATACCTGGCGACTATTGTATAATCTTGTAGTGGCATCCCTTGAAGGGTAATTCGCTTTGAAGGCATATAGCAAAGGGTGTCTTGAAAACAAAGACCCCTATGACCCTAAGACTCGAAAATGAAGAAAAGTAACCCACAACCCTCAATTTGGCTAACCCTAGGCCTAAAAACCAACTTAAGGCGTTAGTTAGGGTAGGGTTAGGGTTAGGGTTTGGGGTTCATGTACTTTCTTCCTTTTCGAAGTCTTAGGGGTTTGTTTTCAAGACACCCATATAACAATAGATACTGTTCATATGTGAATTCAATTAAGTGGGCAGGTATTCCAGAATCTAACCCTGATTCCGACCAATCAACTTAAGTTTGGAGATTCTAGCAGATTCCTGGAAGCCCTGCAAAAAATGGTGCCATACTGTAAACTGCTGCTTAAAATCCCTGGGATCTGTTGCAACCTCATAAGGGGTCTTAGGTGGGGTTATAAATGAGGGGTTTATATCCCATGGAGCTTATAATTGCAGTAAAAAAGTTTTCAAAATGAGGTACATGTATTTTTGAGTGAAATACATGGTATTATTATTTTCCGAGAGGGCACGGTATTGAATCCTGCAATCTGATTGGTTCTTCGTACGGTCTGGATTTTCCTGTCTCTACCCACCAGCACGGTAACGCTTGGAGAGTTTCTGTCCTTCACCTTAAATTTTCATTTTTTGAAACCGAATCCCGTTTACATACAGAAGTTACTTTTTATTAGACAAGATGGAAATAGAATTCAAATAAAAAATAATATTAAGAACTCTTTGAAACTTTTAGTTTCAAGGCTACTGCCTAAGAAAATTTTACCGGAGCACTTCGAGCTTCCAACATTAAAAGGTAGTAGCCCGAGTCATTTTTTCAAGAGCCCAGAATTAATTAATCAAAAGTGAGGATGAATCACCTTGTGATAAGTTAGGTGCCCGTTCGGGCTACTCGTTCAGAGATTTGGTCTCCCACGCTTGTAAGTATGGCACCCCAGGTGACCGTTAGGCAGCAGCCTTGAGTTTCTACAGTGTAAGTCGCTTTAATACTACATTCGCTATCAAGCGCGACGTGAGTCAACAATTTAAAAAGTGATTTCAGAGAGGAAGGGAGTGAGAGGAAAAAAGTAAATAAGTTATTTACCAGCTAAGGGCCGGTCTGTATAGCATAAAACGTTGACCTTGGTCTTGAAAAAGCTGCCTGCGGCCTCGGGCAGCATTTTCAAGACCTTGGTCACAGTTTTTCACTATACGGACCTCCCAGCTGGCAAATGACATATATTTATTTTTTGTTTAATGATTTTTAGTGTTTAGCTTTTAATAAAATCAACTTCATTTCAATATTTTGAACAAAACCAAAGCTCTCTCCAAGTTAATTAATTCTGTAGACAAACAAAGCCCTTTGTTAAGTTGATGCCTGTCAAATCAGTATTGTACTTTAGTAATACAAACAATTCATCGCAAAGATATTTGACAAGAGATTTTTACCTTAATTATTTTATACAATAAAAGAAGAGTCTGTGAGACACCTCGTTGATGAGTTTCTCAAATGAGTGAAAAAGTTATTAGATGTTGTAACAGATTGGCTATAAGTGACTCACACAAAGGTACACAATACAATATACAAGAAGAAGGTTGAAAAGTTTCAATCATGGCTGACATTTTGTGTACATACATGTATCAGTTTCATCCTTGATAAACTTTACAGTTGATAAACTTTACAGTTGATAAACTTTACAGTTGTGAGCAAAATCAATTAAGAGAATTTTTGACGTGGTCAGATTAGATTTCACAAAAGGAAATATGAAAGGCAAGGTTTGAACAAAAAAGTACACAGCCTGTGACTGGCAATTTTGAACTGACTTTCCCAAAATAATTATGACTTCCCTCTTTTCTAAGGGGATTAGCAGAGATTGCAACTTCTCCTTGCTCACCAAAGTTTCTTGATTTCAGTTTGATACGAAGAACAATACTCTAGACCAGCAAGAAATTAAAAGGGCCCTTCACATTCTGACATTAATTTTGCAAATATGAAATTATTGTAAACATCTTTTAATCTTTGTTCTAAGTCAGCGAGGGATGAAGACAAATTATTTCCAAATTCTGCTGGTTCAACCTCAGACACTGAAGAGATCAGTAACTTGGCACGACTAGGTGAGGCGATCCAATATAATAAGACAGGTGCTTTGATTGGTTCAAATAGAAGTCATCTTGCAATTGGCTAAAAAATGTGCTAACACCAGAAAACATTTGTATAAATTGCCTCACCACATTACCCTCACTGACTTTGTCATCAATGAGGTAAAAAGGGAGTTGAACTTACTGACTGGCAATAGTTTTTTATACACTTTTCTTTTTGAAGTAGTAAAGGCCACCTGTTAAAATGATCAATATCACTTTAAACAATAATACCTCGGTGGGCTTTTATATGGGTGGGGCACGTTTTGTTTAAAGATGTACACTGTAGGTTGGCTTACAACTCTGGGGCTGAAAAGAGGGGTTGGGTGGGTGAGGGTTTTTACCCACTGACTTCAGCATGGCTACCTAGGGCGCTCCCAGTTGACGAGTAAAATCGTCTGGCCTAAACCAGAGTGAAATCTCAGTGTTTGGACGGTCTTACTCCTGGGAGTCAATGGGGACTCTGTTTTTGACTGCTTAAGCCATTGACTCCTGGAGCACCCTAGGACGCCCGCAGTTGACGAGCAAATTCGTCTGGCATTAGACAGAGTAAAGCGTGGTTCCCACTTTGTGATTTAAGCACAAACATAAGCGTAAGAAAAATCGCATTGGAATGGGTGTAAAATAAGCACAAGCACAAGAAAAGGAAATTTTCCTTTTTTGTGCTTGTGCTTGTTTCACCAGTGGGAACCAGCATAAGTTAAGCATAAGCACAGCATAAGCAGAGGCATGACGATTTGCACGCCATGTTGAATCTTACTGGATCTTTTCCGACTTTACTTCACTTGCGTATTGCCTGATTTTTCTTGCTTGTTTCTCATGGAACTGGGCTTAAGGGCTCACAGACAGATTTTTTGAGCTTAATGAGCTTAACAAAGCGTTATATTTTTCTTAAAGTTAACCTTAACGTTTACATTGTGGAAATAAAATTCTACCGTAATTACAAAATTCTGGAAATTCCTGAGGGGAGGGGGGTCATCAAAGACCCCCTGGAAAGGAAAATCCTGGGGGTAGGGGGGTGCAAATCCAAAGTCTTCCGTGGTAGGGGTATGGATATTTTCTGGAACCACACAAAATCATCATATCGTGAGCTGACCTGAAAACTGACTCACAAGCAAAAACAGCACTAACTGTTGTTTGCATCGACGGTTTTTCCCCATCCAGGCCCTTAAAGGGGCTAGGTCACACAATTTTGGGCAATTTCAGCACTGATCGAATGGTCATAGAATTAACTAAAATATCAAAATAACTGTTCAAATCTATAGAAGAACTCTAACAAAACACAGGGAAGCCAAGAAGGGACATGGATGGACAAAACTGGAGAGGATTGAAATGGATTGAATTTGGGTCAATTTGAAAAACGTCGGCCCACCTTTTTTCAAATTTATATCAGTCTATATCAAAATGTCATTTACAAAGCTGGAAAATCATTGTTAGTTGTTATGTGGCCATGATTTTGCAAATGAAAGACTTTTGCTCTGCCAATTTGACGTTTAGAGCTCATAATTAGCAAAATTAAACAAAGTAACCTAAAATAGCGTGACCTAGCCCCTTTAAGAGAGTCTCACTCCTGGGGGTCAAAGAGTTAAGAGGTATTTTACCATCATTCCTACCAGACAAGTAAACAGGTCAAGAAGAAAGGTCATCTGCAACTGATCCCTACCAATAAACTTGAAAAAAGTTGCTGAAATTGTCACCGGGTGTTGGTGATATTCACAGTGGTTGTGCAAAATATTTTGTTGTTGTAGTGGATTTCTATGACTAAATGAAATAATTGTTTAAAAAATTATTAAAAGTAACATTCTTATCATGTTTCTGTTGTAGTTGTACGGTGACACCTGGGCAAAAATCCAAAGAGCATTTGTGATTCTGTTTGGTTTTGGCTTGTCAGTGAATGGTGTGCGGACTTGTGGTGACTACATGTTCAGTGGTCACACAGTTACCATCACCCTGCTGAATTTCTTTATCTCTGAATGTAAGTACATGTATATTATGCACTAGACAGTAATAGATTATATTTTGTGGTTTTTGTGACGTACTGTCTCTTCACCAAATTTAACAAGAGAGAGATTTTTTCTTTCTTGGAGGTGGTTTGGATGACTGATTATGCCTCAGGCTTTGCATGGGACATTACTATAAAACCATGAAACAGCGAAATGAAACACCATGTATGACTCCACCATAAATTGAATACTAACCGTCAAAAGGTTGGATTTGAGATTAACTATCGTTTTAGGCCTAAAAACGTATTGCCCCTTACCTCAATCTTAAACTCAATGAATTAGGAGCAGTAATGTTTTAGGCCAAAAACTCAAAATCCAACCTTTGTTGGTTAGTGTTCAATGCAGGGTGAGGTCAGATATGGTGTTTTTGTGTTCCGTTTTGCTATTTTGTGGTTTAGTAATAATGGTACCCGTTTCCATTTAGATATTGTTCACCACTAACTGCATTCATATAATTTTTTTTACTTTCCTTTACTCAAACCACTGTACCGTGAAATGGCATTTTCTGGGTTGTGTTGAGAAAATGAGAGAATTGGCATTGACAATATAAAATAATTAAGGTGCGTTACATGTACTACAGTTTTTGGAAGACAAAGATCAAGATTTTGAAATTTGTGAAGTCTAAGCAACAGGATGTCTCTTCTGAAGTGTTAGTCATTGCAATTGATGTAAAATGTAATTTTACCAAACAAATAAAACAATGCAAATCAGGGGAAAATGCTAAATATGGCAACTGAGCTCCTGGAAGGGTCACTGGAAGCTAGACATTTCAAAGGCCTTTTTCACAGAAACTAGGTAAAATTACATTTCAAAATCTTGATCTTTGTCTTCAGAAAACTGTAGTAAGCCAACTTACTTGTAGGTGAAGTATGATTTTCTGAGTGAGTGTAGTGTTGAGAAAGACTGTTCAGGATGACATTGACTGATGTTTTTGACCCACAAAAACCAATTGTTAGTGGGTTAATTTATTTGAAATGTGTCTTTGTTTGTTTGGTTATTTACCAAATTATTTAAATGATTTTCATCTCTCTTCTTAGACACACCAGTGCATATGTACTACCTTCACACATGTTGTTGGGTGTTGAACATGTTTGGAATCTTCTTCATTCTGGCAGCTCATGAACACTACTCAATTGATGTGGTCATTGCTTTCTACATCACATCGCGTTTGTTCCTTTATTACCACACCCTTGCTAATACACGTGCATTAAAGAGAATAGATAGCAGAAGAACGCGCGTGTGGTTCCCTTTGTTCTGGTTCTTTGAAGAGAAAGTTTCAGGCAAAGTTCCAAATGAGTATGAATGGCCTCTGAAGTGGCCGTCTTTCTTTTCTCTAAAAGCAAAGTCACTGTAAGGTAAGACACAGGTAATGTGCTGGGATGATTACAGGGCACAAAATTAATGATGAAAATTGAATGGCTACAATCACCATTGCCTTTGCCATTTTTGTATTTATTCAGTGGTTATGGTGTTACATTGTATTTACTGTACATGTATACAGATTCTGTGCATTCACACCAACTGGATTTGCCTTTTGATTGTTTGGAATTAACGTCTACTAGTATGGTGCAGAACTTTGCAAATATATTATTTATGATTATTTTACAAGGAGACCAGCATTGATTACTGAAATGCATACATGTGTAATGATAATTTTATGATGATTTCCAATAGTTTTGAAACTGTAATGAACAAAATGTTATCTTTTACAGGACATTGTCTAATATATTTTGAGTCATATTTAGAAGCTATCGTATTTATTCAATTCTCTTGCCACATCAGGGCCCAGTTGTTCAAACGTCGATTAACACTAAACCGTGCTTATGTAAATACAAATCCAGGCTTGAATTTTGCCTGTAGTAAAGCCTTCACCAAGTGTCAGTAATAATAATATTATTTTTATGCTGAAGGAGTGCAAAAGTCTCGTCAATTTTGGAGGCAAAAAATCTAGTTGAAAAGTTTACTATTCAGAAATTAGACTTCAATAAGTATTTAGGTTTCCGGTAATCCAGGATTAAGTTTAATAATCAGGCTGTTAACATATTAGCCCAGGGCGTGGTTGTTCAAAAGCCGAGTAACGCTAATCCCAGAATAAAAATTAACCGAGGATTTCATTTCTCTACTCCCAAAACTTTACATTAGAAGAAGTGAATCTTCAAAAACAAAAATAAGCAAAAGAAACTTTCACCAAAAAGTTGAAAACATAAAACAAAAGGCCACGTTAGTCCTGGATTAAGTGAATCGGCTTTTGAACAACTGGGCCCTGGGCTATAAATTCTACTTTCATTTTTGAAGTGGTTTAACATTGATAGTGAACATCAACTCTTCCTTGGTAACACACAAAGTTGATGCTGTGCTGCAGTTCAACATAAAAAAAAATGCTTGTTTGGATGTTACTCTTTTGCTAATTTGGAAAGCAATAGCTTAGACTATGATCGTAGTGAACAAGTCAAGCCTCTGTCAAAATTTAAGTGGATGGATGGTCTAAAGGTTAACCTTAATATACATACTGCAGGTCATAAAAAAATTCTATAATATTTATTAATTTAAAATGGTTATTACAGAATTAAGTATCTTACTTCAAAATACGATGTTGGAGTAATTATTTGGTTTACTGTAATAGTATTTGGGCAGAAAGGGACATTTGTCGCTTGATGTCGAGTCTTGATGGTATAATTTGGGCATAAAATTATTATTTCCTTAAATAAGTATTCAGTGTTGCAAAAAGCAATATTGGATTATAAGTATTTAAAATGACATTCTGTTTTGTGATTTTTTTCTTAATACAGTATTACGTGGATTAGATTACTAACCCAACTGTAACAGTTAAAATAGAGATGGTGTGGTTTATTATTCAAGTTATCAACAAATTATTTTGCTCTTGGAGTGATTCTTTGTAAACAAAAGTAATATATTATCAATTAGGATGGGTTTAATATGTTTTTTGATGGTTGCTGTTAATAATGATGATTGCAACAGCTATTTCTCACATGTAATCCAGAATAATTATTGTCCCAGATTCCTTGATCAACCCAACAAAACGCCATTGGTGCATTATTTTCTTGTTATGGGATGCATGGCGCACATATCAGCCCACCCTGTTGTAGCTGTGAAATTTTCACTTTTTAACAAAACGTTATAAAGCACACTCTGTGTTTTTAGAGATCTGAAAATGTTTTGAATGAATAACAAAACAATTATTATTGAATTGGGTTTTCATAATATGTATGTGAAAAATCTGCATTATGAAGAGAGTGTTATCTGGGACAAGACCCAGGGCCCGGTTGTTCGAAAGCCGATTAACTTAATCCAGGATTAGTGTAAACTTTTGTTTCATGTTTTCAACTTTTTGGTCTAAGTTTCTTTCGTTTACTTTTGTTTTTCAAGATCGACTTCTTCTCATGTAAAGTTTTGCCAAATATCAGTGTTGAACAGCATTTAGGAGAAGAGAAATAAACTCCTTGGTTAATTTTTAATCTGGGATTAGCATTAATCGGCTTTTGAACAACCGGGCCCAGAACTTTACAATTATTGTATTTAAAAGCCTCATTAATGATCGATGATTATCAATTTGTTGGTGGTAGTTTTAAATAAAACAGTTTTTCCACAGTTCTGTTGGGTTCATGTGAATTACTGTGAGATTGTGTTTTGTCCAGTTTAGTTCAGTTTAGTTTAATTTGCGAATGTGAAAATGATTTACACATACGAAATGTTAATGGCACCCATTGGGAACTCGGAAAAATCCGTGTCCCAGACGGGACTCGAACCCACAACCCCCGTGATGTAGTCGGATGCTTTAACCACTGAGCTACTGGAGACTCTATGGTGAGCAAGGTTTAAATGTGGGCCTTTAACTCGAGCTGCATCACGCAGCTACAGAGTCAAAAAAGCGACTGACACTGATAGCTCATAAATGCATTGCGCAGTCACCTTTAAGCATATCTGAGATGCGGCCAATCGACCACCCAAGTGATGGAATGTGAGAATGATTTACCCAGGGAATGATTTAAATCATTTTCACATTTGCTCACTTGGGTGGTTGGTTTGCCGCATCTCAGATATGCTGAAAGGTGACTGCACGATGCAGTTATACAGGTGTAGGTCCCATTACCATTTCATATTAGTTTAGTTTATCAGAGTTTCACCATCAAGGTGGTCACACAACAGAGGAAAGCTCCAATTATTGGAATCCATGTGCACGATAGTAGCTCCATATTCAAATACTTGAAGTTGAACAGTTTGTATCGTATGGCCTATAGCATGTCCCTTGCTCTAGACTTCTAGTTTATTGACTGTTCGCGCAGAAAATTAGCATCACATATAATAGTATATAATAATGAAATCAAGTACTCCATAGAAAATAATTTATGATACAATATGCATTTAAATTGACAAAGATTCATGTACTTTAAAAGTAGGTAGAAAAAAATTAAAAGCATTCTTTATTCTCAGTAAGAAAGTTACTAACAGCAGACTTAAAGATATTATTGTTCTCAGTATTCTCAATGTTGCCCAGTAGCTTGTTCCAATATTTGAAATTCCATGAAAAAAAAAATGTTTGCATGCTGGTTGCGCTTTGAATGAAGTTGTAGGAATATCATAGAATTGACATCCCTTGTCTTGACGTACGGGAGATAGAAGTTCAGATATATTATTTCTTTAGACAATCCGTTGAAACATTGCTGATTAAATCAGTCTCCATCTACCCTCAAGGGATGGCCATATCAGTTTCTCTAACATTTAAGTTATGTTATGCTTCATGCTCGATGCGTGAACGCTGTCATTATTGGCAAGGCGTTTTTTTTTGGGTGAGCTCTGTTTGTTGGGATGGGAACAATATTCCATCTGTTTGGGATTATGTAATTTGTCCTGGGAATACCCAAATATAGAAGACATGATCTCAGCAAAGGTAAGGGCGCACCCGTCATCCACAAGAAACTAAGACTTTGGAGGAAAAGATCCCGACATTTTAACTCGGGCTTCGAAAGGGAACGAGTGCCATGTTGCAGTACAGGATACAGGAAATATTACATAACTTCGGGAATGACAGGAGTGCCTCAACTGAAACATAGGAAATATTAATTATTAAACATGTCACACTTAACATTTATTTCATTTGGGAAATAAAGTTCATTTAGTATTTGTCCTTATGGAGATAAAGGTATCATGCAGAGTTGGCATACTCTAGTTTAGGCCTGAATGAGCTACAATACAGATTTGCATTTATGTATACATTGTGTAGAAGTATAGCGGAAATTTCACCTAGTTCACAAAAGACCTGTTTAGCACTTGAGGAGCTTTATGCATTGTGAATTCACTATTTTAAATCCTGGTATATTATGCTACCCAAGAATGAACGATGAACTCTATCGAGAAAATGGATATTAAGA
Organism: Montipora foliosa; assembly: GCF_036669935.1. NCBI lineage: Eukaryota > Metazoa > Cnidaria > Anthozoa > Scleractinia > Acroporidae > Montipora > Montipora foliosa. Next base: position 73,189,388 of record NC_090874.1, on the reverse strand, counting down.
ATAAATGGTGTAGAGGCGATATTTGAAAGGAGAAACAGTGGTCCTAGTGCGGTGCCCCATGTAATTAACTCCTGAGGTTACATCACAACCAGGTGATCTGGTGACGTAATTTGGTGGACTGGGAAGAAAAATTTTAACGCCGTATCCCACAACCGCGCGCGGCCTTAGGTGTTGTTTCCAAACTCCCTGCAGTATTGCCATCGCCAAAACTCAACAGATCATTACGTGTCTATCACATTTCCTGTTACTGAATGAACATTCAAGTGGAAATCGCCGAGATATAACCTCGCCTCTGCCATGTAGAAACAAAAAATAAGGCCGCGCGCGGTTGTGGGATACGGCGTTAAAATTTTTCTCCCCAGTCCTCCGAATTACGTCAACAGATCACCTGGAAGGTCAAATGTGATACCCTCCATGGTCGGTCACTTTTTGGGTTCTCTGGGTCAGGAACTCCCTCACCCAGGGCAACAGATAACCATTATACCATAATGATATAGCGTATGAAGTAACCTTTCCTGTGGTTCCCTATTAAATGCGTCAGAGAAATCCAAGCAAATACACCTTCTTAATTGATGGCCATTATTTACTACAGTTGCTGTATGATGCAATGCTATTATGAGTTCATGGGCTTTGAAGTTTCTTCATTTGTGGAAGCCATGCTGGAAATTTGTGAGGATAGTTTGGTTATCTGGGTGTTCTCAAATATGATGACAAAGACTTTCCAAGTTACATGTCAATGATATACGTCAATAATTTACATGGAACCAGTTTCACCACTTTTAAGAGACCTAATTATAAGGGTTGTCAGTACAACATTGTAGCACATAACAGCAATGTAGTGGTACCATATGAAACACCAATTATTGCTTAATAAAATACGCCCACTATTGTGGCGTAAAAGGTTGCCTTGGCAACATAAAAGCTCTCCAAAAAACATCCTATATTTGTCTTTCCTTTGCTTATATCTCAAAAATGAACTCAGTGACTCTCATTTTTATTGTAGAATTGCAATAAGCAATCTGAGATAGAACTATTGGCAAAGTTTTAAAAAATTCATGGGAGCCAATTTAGAGCTACCTTCATTTTTTTCTAAAGAGATCTTTCATGTTCCCTTTGCAACCTATTACTTCATAATCTCTGCTTACGAGCCAGAGGGCCCATCAGGCCGGCGCTTATCTCCGGTTTCCGTAGCATGAAGCGACTAGGAGTATTTATACTGGATGGGCTGCTAGTCCATCCCAGGGTTACCCCCAGCATTTTGCCGTTACCCCTTTATACACCTGGGTGGAGAGAGGCACCATGAGAGTAAAGTGTCTTGCCCAAGAACACAACACAATGTCCCCGGCAAGGACCCTAACCCGGATCACTCGATCCGGAGTCCAGCGCACTAACCACGAGGCTACCACGCCTCCCAATCACTTCATGAATAGTAGGCGCATTAAAATGCAAGTAGGCAGGTTATCAGGGCCTCCGT
>NC_090874.1:73177914-73180414 GCF_036669935.1 Montipora foliosa | reverse complement strand
TTACATTATCAACTCCGTTGATAAAACCAAATTTTTGTATATCACATTTGACCTTTGTGATGTAACCTCAGGAGTTAATTACATGGGGCACCGCACTAGGACCACTGTTTCTCCTTTTAAATATCGCCTCTACACCATTTATTCTTAATATCCATTTTCTCGATAGAGTTCATCGTTCATTCTTGGGTAGTATAATATACCAGGATTTACAATAGTGAATTCATGCATAAACCGTTCCTCACGTGCTCATTAAACAGATCCTTTGTGAACTAGGTTGAAATTTCCGCCATACTTCTACACAATGTATTTGTCACAGGTTGAAATTAAATTCAGGTCCATTTAAATCAAACTAGGTTAAAATAAATCAAACTACAGTCTCATACATAAATAGTTGGGACACTTTATGCCTACATCCTCAATTCCATTCTCGTGTGTTCCCTGCCCCTCTCAATGTTGTTTATCGCAGTTCAGTCGCCAAAGCTTTCACACCAACATTGAGAGGGAAGGAAGAGGCAGAAGTGTCCCAACAATTATGTCTGGGACTGTAGGTAAATTTAAATCAAACTAGGTGAATTTAAGGACGGCGCCTATTATTGTTATTGCGCAAACGTTCTGCGCATCTCGAGATACTCGAATTTCCTATGGGTGGTCCTTATTAACACAGGGATATTTTTGCGCGGTTCAAAAGTATGCGGAGAAATCAGAACTTAGCAAGTGATCTTGGTATCCAAAAAGAAAATTGGGGGTAACCACGCATTTTTCAGAGATAATTAAGCTTCAATTTGTAGAAGAACGCCATACATTGCTTTGTATTTTAAAAGCTTTTAACAAATATTGTTGATTAATTATCTTCGAAAAATGCGTGGTTACCCTCAATTTCCTTTTTGAATTTCAATAACACTCAAGATCTGCTTTTCCCGCATATTCAGTAAACCGCGCAAAAATACCTTTGAATTAGTAGGCACCGTCCTTAATTAACCTAGGTTATTTATCAACTGTTTAATTTTTAAAAAGGGATATTCTTTATGGGGTGTGGTTGAAAAAAAAGGGGCATGGCTTGTTTAGGGGGGTTGAAAAGAAAATAAAAAATCCAATAAATCGCCTTTTCCTCCTCCCACTTTCCTCTGTACTCTCTTCCTTTCTTTTCTTACTCTCTTTCTGTCTGTCCCTATCCTTCTTAACCTGATGCAGTACAATGTGTACATGAGAGAAAGAAATCGCTTTGAACTGCACTTACCGAAACTTGAACCGGGCACCGCTGATATCTCTTAGTATTGAGTCCTTCGCCGTAACTAACCACTAAACCACACACACAATTGGCCTCTCCACAGGATTGATCATTTCACAAAATATTCCTGGCTTTATCCATTGAAAAATAAGCAAGCTGAAGATTTATCAGAATGCCTGTCTCAATTTTGCTGGCAATTTGGATTCCCTAAGAAAATACACACTAAAAATGGACGGGAATTGAAGAATTCTTTGATGTCCCAATTCTGCAAGAAAACCAACAACTCAAGGTTTGGTAGAAAGGAACAATCAAACAGTAAAGCAAAAAATCAGAAATATCTTAAAAGAAAAGAAACAAAGTCCAAACCATTGGTGTCAGGTACTAGGGGAAGATGCTTACAAAAAGAAAATTGTGAAACATGAAGCAACAAAACAAACACCCTATGAATTGGTATTTGGCATACCACCATGGAAAGAAACCAAGACTACCCCAGAAAAGAGACATGATCAACATTCTACTATCTAAGAAGAAGAAGAAGAAGAAGAAGAAGAAGAAGGTGTGGATGCAGATCCTGCACCTAAAGGTGCTTGTTATTCACTTATCAAGTCTACAAAGGAGAAAAGGACATCTCAACAGGAAAACACACAAAGGAAATACAACAACAAAATGACAACAAGCAAACCCAATACTATTTCATTCCAAGTCAACAACTTTGTCAAAATAAAAGTTAGTAAAGTGGACAAAAGTCCATTACACCCAAATACACTTCTTGGTAAAGTAATTGAAAGAGAACATGGATTTATGAATGTTTTAACCAAATTTGGAACTATTGACACTTGGATTACACCAAACAGACTGTGTGTCATTAGACACAACTAAAACAATAAGTTTCACTGCTGCGTGCAGAAAAGTACTTGACCAGTACACATGTACAAGAGGTGCAAAAACAAGGAAATGAAAGTCACATGAAGGTAATTCTTATAAAAAAGGTTTTGTTTTTCTGCTGCTCTGAGATTAAAAGAGCAGAATTGGTTATCATGCACAGTATGCCTAACCCAAACCTTAATGCTAACCATTTAAAATCAGTGCTTCGACTTAATAACAACCAAAGGCGTTTTTACAGCCTAACTCATGAAAAACGTATGCTAACCACATCCCCTCTCTTCCAGCACCGATTTACTTACCAATAGCACGTAGTTGCTAACAATTAAATTTATGGCTTTTTTGTTGATGTTTCCTTCTTTCAATTTCAACCTAGTTTAAAATTAAATT
>NC_090874.1:73167914-73172914 GCF_036669935.1 Montipora foliosa | reverse complement strand
ACACGACTTAAGAACTTTAATTACGTTCTAATTCGCTTCGCTCAAACGAACGTAAAACATTTTACCCTTAAATTCCCGTAATACAAACAAATACCACGAGAAATATGGTAGGATGCGCAAGCGTATCCAAAACAGTTTATTATAAGATAGAAATTACAAAAAGAAATTGTTACTGCACTTTTTTTTTTTTTTTTTTACAACTCTTTAGATACTACTGTATGCAGAAACTAATCTACGCTCCATAATACGTTACAAACCTAAATACTTAGTTACATGCAACCTGTTTTCAAGGCTTTCTTCAACATACATATCCTTGGCAGAATCAGATTTCCACCTACCAGGAATTTTAAGTAGTCTTTCTGGAATCGAATTCCTACTATGGCGTACGGCAGCTGTAATGCCACCGGATCTTTAACTATGAAGACCATAAACATTAGGGTTGTATAGCCCAGCTGACTTAAGGTATCCCTTAAGATATCTCTACAGGTAGTATAAGAAATCTTTCCGCTCCTCAGGGTATAGCTAGAAGTACTACGGTGAAAAACAATTGGTCTAAATAAAGGGGAGGACTGTCTAAGTCAATACCAGATAAATCTAAATAACGTTGTAAAACACCAACAGGACAGTACTTAGATCCAGATGCACTAATATAGACGAAATTCCCTTCCCTATAAACATCTGTCTTACTACGAGGCACAAAAATTCTTATATAATCGCTGTGAAATTCGATATGCTCCGGAACGATATTGCATAATTCGTCATAACGAAAAAACCCTGCGAAGGCTAAAGAGCACAACGCAGCAATACGGAGATTCTTTAAATTAGCATCTTTCCTGTTATGAATATCTAAAATACGCCTTATAATTTCTGTGGAAATAGGCTTCTTTTTCATAACTGGCTATGACTTCTGGCGTTTAGCGGATTCGACGACATTTCTGCAAAATTCGCTATCTAAAGGATTACGATCCAAACTAGGGACAAAAGAATGTAACCATTTAAGGGCCGCATGGGCTAAAATTACTGAGGAGCTAGAAGCGGAAGACTGCTGAACTTCAAACAAATATAGAGAAACAACACTAAGAGGAAAAGGTAACTGCATGTTGAACTGTCTACTTTTAGACCAGTCCAAGAACTTTCTGATAACACGAACGTAAGCTTTAGTGGTCGAATCCGACCTGGACTTCAACATAACATTTAGCACTTCATAAACGTTGATTGAAGAAAACTGTTGAAAGCCTTTCCAAGAATTATTTGATAGCATAATCTGTAAAGACAAGAACAAAACATACATACTAGAAGAACAAAAGAAAGACAGAACATCCTTTAATAACCGTACAAAAATCAGTCATTGATGAGGCCAGTGCCACGTAAGACGTTAAATGATCGTATGGGCCAGTGCCGCGTAGATCAACAACCATTGATTAGGCCAGTGCCACATAAATCAACTATACTCCTATTAGGACAGCACCATATGAAATGACAGACCAAACATTAGGCCAGTGCCTTACAAATAAACGGCATACTGCCTTGGCCAGCGCCAACAACTGAAAAAACATAGGCTAGTAGACACACCGTCCAATAAATTAATCAGTAAATTTTAGTCTGACGGCCTTCTGAGATTTAAGATAATGTAATACGCGTGGGATGATATCAACTGGATGGACTACTAAGCAATTTTCCCCTCGAAGAGACTGAAAGAAAAATCAACACCCGAGGAATTGGGATTCCAAAACCTCGAGAAATACCTGGGAATCTTGCGGTTATAATAATTTGCAAAGCAATCTACACTATGCGGACCCCACAAGCCATCGAGAAAAAGAAAAAATTCTTCAGTAATTTGCCAATCATCAGTATCAATTAAACGACTTATATAAACAGCTTGTTGATTCGAAGTGCGAGGGATCCACTGTACATCTAAATGAATTCCCGATCGGATACAAATATGAAAAATCCCTCTGGCCATTTGTGCAAACCTAATTTCATGCTGCCCACTTCAACAATCTGAGCAGCTACTTGGCTATCCGTAAACCACTTAACATGTGATCCAACACTGAGGCAAATGATTGCAAAGAAACTCAATAACAGACAGTTCTCTCCACATTGAACTTTGACCTCTCTCGTTCTCCGACCACGTTTTGTGGCACACAAAATCATTGTTAAAATCAGTAATTGCTCCACCTCCGGTGGAACTGGCGTCAGAATACACAAAATAACTTGGTACCTTACTTACAAAGCAATACCTAGTGTTGATATTAACCATACTTTCCTTCCAAAAATACAGTTCTTCCTTGCAGTAATCGTCAAGAAGGGATATAGAATCCCAATTATCCCTGCACGCGGTGAACAAGACACAATGTCTGGTCATTATCCTGCCAATGTTACCAACTACAGGCCAGGTAGAGATAACTTGACCTGTGAAGGAAGACAACTCTCTCGCGGTAACTTTGAAATCGGCTTCAATAATATGATCAATTGAGTTAATGATCTTAACAATTCTCCTTTCCACAATTTAAAAGTACCTAATGTAGCATTCCAGGTAATACCCAGCCAGTCCAATACTTGGGTGGGTTCCCATACCGATTTATCTTCATTGACAACAAAACCTGCGTTGCACAAATCCGCCCTTACAGCCCGGGCCTTAATGAGACAACTTTCTCTATCCTGAACAATCGCCCAACCATCATCCAAGAAGATGGCTTTACAAAGACCCTGTACTCTCCAATAACTTTTTTTTTTTTTTTTTAAGGCTTCAAAACCTTAGTAAAAACCCAAGGGGCAGAGGACAGACCGAACGGGACCACAGAAAAAACAAAATATTTCCTTAATGGAATCGGGCGCACGCCATGAAAACCCCAGAAAAGTTTGGTGCTCTTGTGCAATGTCTACATGATGGTAACCACTTTTTAAATCGAAGGAAAACATGAACCCATCCTTCACAAAATAAGACATAGCAATTTTCCAGTCCTCTTACTTAACACTTTGCTTAATTAATGACTTGTTGACATGACGCAAATCGAGAATAAGCTCTTCTTACCGCATGGTTGTTCAGAAACTGACAAAGGATTTACAACAAAAGGCTGCTCATTAACCAAACGCACCCGGTCTGAATTAAGGAGCTCAAGAACAGCTTGATCCACAAAAACAGCATAAATACAAGCCGACTTATTATTTTTCAGTTTTACGGCCAACGGAAAACTAATGAATGGCAGTCTGTAGCCATTTTCAATAATAGACAAAATGAAATCCGGAGCACCTATAGATCTGCAGAAAACTAAATTATTCTTCAGATTACCCTTAACACGTAATGAATGTCAGCTTTCAAGTTCGTAATCCTGTGTAAACTGATGTACCTGCGCCAAGGCATCATCATTGCTTTTGTTGAGCTGATTGGCCTGAGGTTGGCTTGTTGTAGGAGATTCCAGGGAAAGAATTGTAGCTAAGGGGCTGGTAACTTCCCGGCCAGAACAAGGATTGGCAGTCCTTAGCCCAGTGTCCAAATTTGCCGCATTTGAAACAGCGGAAGAAGTCGCCAAAAGCGTCTCTACGGCCTGAAAGATAAAGGCAATGACGAAACCTGTAGTAAACGGGAGGTGGGGGGGGAAGGCTTAAAGCAGAAAGATGAATAAACTGTATGGAACCGCAAGCGGGAATGGTACTCAAGAGACAGCGGAGGGTATAAATACTAATAACTGGCCAATCCTAACATACATGAAAAACAGAATGCACAATAGTGGGTGCGGCAGGTGTGAAATGAAAACACCGCAACTAATTACTTGGAATACCAGCGGAAAATATATTTACGTTCTAATTCGCTTCGCTCAAACGAACGTAAAACATTTTACCCTTAAATTCCCGTAATACAAACAAATACCACGAGAAATATGGTAGGATGCGCAAGCGTATCCAAAACACCCATGAACATACAAAGTATAGAGGAGACTCTTTATCTTATACCACGAAAAAGTTGATTATCAGTGCCCAAAGCAATTCTTGGTTTCTTTCCACGATCACTGGAGAGTTGTTCTTTTTGGCGTCTCTTGCGACTCGCAGCTTCCCTTGCCTTCTTAAGACGTTTTTCATCTTCGGAGCCGGATGCAAGTTCGTCTGACTCGTACTCGGCTACGACCTGCCAGCCGTCCATGCTTTTATCAGCGATTTTTATCAGCTTCTGCCGCTTTCGAATACGTTGCCTGCCTTCTTGGGAAAGCTTCTTGATTTGCAACAACTTTGGCTCGATGCTTTCGCTCTCGGTTTCAATACTTTCCAAAATGGTATCCAGCTCGGCATTAAGCTCAAATTGTTTCTGGTTTCCTTTGAACTTTAGCTGCACAACTTCTTTATCTAACTTACTTCTATGCTCGATTTGCTTTCCTTTGTCTTCTAATTTTTTCTCAAGAAAATCTTTGAACATGGAAAAGACTTGATCAACGGCTGCTGAGTTGCCTCCACTGTCACCCGAAGACGTTTGGAATACTTCAGCCGAAACGGACGAACCTTCGCTCTGTATCTGGTCGTTGGGCATCACACGAATAGATGGGCTTAAAGCAGAAAGATGAATAAACTGTATGGAACCGCAAGCGTGAATGGTACTCAAGAGACAGCGGAGGGTATAAATACTAATAACTGGCCAATCCTAACATACATGAAAAACAGAATGCACAATAGTGGGTGCGGCAGGTGTGAAATGAAAACACCGCAACTAATTACTTGGAATACCAGCGGAAAATATATGAACCCCGAATTACAGGAAACGCAACCGTAGAATATCCAGAGTTTAAAACTAACCACTAACCACTAACCAGCGTTATATACCCTGGAAACCAGGCTTAATTCGAAAAACCGGTTCTGGCTGACAATCACTCGAGGCCAGTATAAATGAAGGCAAGAGTGTCGAAACGTTTCTTTAAATTGTAGTTTAAGCCCCATTCCCAAGTCTCTAAACTAGCGCTGGGTCATGAACTACGTCTGAAACATGTATTTTGTTTTTTTCGTTTTGGTTA
>NC_090874.1:73140414-73145414 GCF_036669935.1 Montipora foliosa | reverse complement strand
TTGTTTTTATTCAAATTAGCCCTTGATGCCTCGTTCTTGAGCTGAAAATTCAAACGAATATTTTGCCGTGAACGAGGCATCAAGGTCTAATTTCAATAAAAACAAAAGAATATCTAAATGGCGGCCATTTTGGAATAAGGTGTATGATGAAACGACATGTGTTGAATGGACTGGCCAAACGCACGCAACGTATCGCAACAGGGTGGCCAAACGTACGCAACATGTTGTGCCCAACAATGTTGCAAGATGTTGAAATGTTGGCCAGGCCTTTATTAGAGGAAGTGACTTCTACAAGTGTCAGTAGATTGATAGTTTTTACAAAGGTCGTAGCTACATTGCTATTTCAAGTGTAGGAAGTTATCAGTTTGGACGCTATCCGGCAGTCATGCTTACTTTCAATGGTTCCCAAACAAAGTCTGTTTTAATTAATTTACATTATCGAAGCTTAACTGAATGGAATTTCCTGAAAATCTGTCTTTGTATTGACAATACCACCAGTAAGTCCTTAATGACAGTCGGAATCAACTTCAAAGCAAATTAATGTTGCCAAAAGCAACCACCTTTTTACTCAATTTGTGAAATTAATTCAAATCGTAAGAAAGTCCACAAACGAAAGAAAAAGGCGATGAATCACTTTTACGTAACCCATTTTTAATTGGCAGTATAACTTTTAGCTATAAAAAATTGCGAAAAAACTTTTCTTAAAAACATTTGCAAACGATGGCTCATGTTACGCTGTAGCTGAACTATGAGGCTGAGAGCAACTTGACGGACATTTATGTTGTAAACAACGCCTAGAGGCGGACTGGACGGAATATTTGACTGGAAAATCTCTTTATCAATGCCAGGGGCGGATTTTTGGTCTTAAAAAAACCACATGCGTACATGATTTGTTGGATATGAATTCTACAACTCCCACAAGTGCGTATCATTGCTCTGGAGAACTCAATCGCCTAGAAATAGTCATCCTGGCTACTTTAAATACAACATTGGCTTTGATCTCGACTCTCGGTAATGCACTCATCTTAGCAGCCATTTGCCTTGAGTCGAGTCAAAGGACTGTTTCGAATGCGTTTATTGCGTCGCTAGGAATGGCTGACTTCTCAGTGGGTTTGATCATGAATCCACTTTGGGTTTCAAAGAGTATTCTGAACATCTGGCGTAGTGACAACTTGATTTCAACCGCCATCGAAGTTCTGACCATGCAAACTATTGTCGCAACATCCTTCAGTTTGTGCGCGGTTAGTCTTGATCGATACATATCTGTGACGAACATTCGCTACAACGAAAAGGTGACATGGAACCGAGTGCGAATGGTCATTGCCTCGATCTGGGTGTTCTCCATCACTTTTGCATCTTTGCGACTTCTCATAAAGGATCCATTCGAATTACCAAAACTCTGGATTGCTGCAACGGTGATAACGGTTGTTTCGCCCTGCTTAGTCATCTCGATATGCTATTATTTTATGTTCAAGGCAGCTCAAATTCAGATCAGAAAGATTGCAAAAAGGGAAACGGTTACAAATCGAGATGAAGCTATTGCCCGGTTAAAAAACCGAAAGGCGGTGTTTACGATTGGAATAGTAGTGGGTGTGTTTGTGGTTTGTTGGACACCAAGTTTGGTTATCTCTTTTGTCCAGTTCTTTTACAATGACCCTTGCGAGAGAATGAAGCTTAACGGTCATTGGTTTTGGGGAGCTTTAGCCGAGTTTAGCAATTCAGCTTTTAATCCCTTTATTTATTGCATACGAATGAGAGATTTCAGAAAGGCTGTAAAGAGGGTCTTGTTCCGTTTCCGAATAGCAAAATATTTTATTAATCCTTAGGATCTAAGGGGGTCATTTAATTTTTTTCTAAAATACTGATTCTAACAGTTTTTAGTTAGTTTAATCTAAGTACAAGCACCAACAAAGTTTAAATTTCTTGAATGGTTCTGATACCAACGATCCCTTTTACTTATGACGTCATATTTGATGGCGTCATTTGACCAAGTAAGGGAAAAGGATCCAAAAAGTGTAAAACATCGGCCTTAAAAACCATTCTAGTTTTTTCGCAATTAGAGAATAAAGTGTAATTCAGCAAAGAATGCGTGCTATTTGCTGCTTAAGGACGGTGCCTACTATTGTAATACTTAACTCGGGTTTCCCACATTCTCGTTACCAGAGCCTCGGATCTTATGTCTGCGCATGACCCGAAACTCTGGAAAACTCTATGTAGGAGGACATGCGTCGTGGGGTTCTTATAGCCAAAAATTGGCTACTTGAACCTTAGGGCGTCTACTCACTACTCGTGCTAACATGAATGCACGAATCAGAGAAGCTTTTCATTGTTCTTCACGAAAACCAATGAGAAGACTTTTTGTTTCAGGGTTTCCCAGAGTTCTTCTCTCCTTCAATCATGGCCGGGGCAAAAGAGAAGAGCTCTGGGGTCGAGATTAAAGTTTCCTATGGATGATGCTTACTAATAGATCTGTTGGGATATTTTTCGTGGTTTAAAACAAGGCGAGAAAATCTGAACTTAGCAAGTGCTCTTGGTATCCATAAAGGAAATTAAGGGTAACCGTGCATTTTTCCGAGATAATTTGGAACCTCAATTAAGCTTCAATTTGCCAAAAGAAAGCCATACGTCGCTTTGAATTTTAAAGTTTTTTTTTGCAAATATTGTTGATTAATTATCTTTGAAAAATGTGAGGTTAAGCCCAATTTTTTTTTTGAATTTCAATAACACTTGTTCAGATCAGCTTTTCCTGCATATTCATTAAATTGCGCAAAAATACCTTTGAATTAATAGGCACCGTCCTTAAATAACAGCTTTGCAAAATGATACCAAAAGGATGATTGTCATAAAAACTGTACACTTAAATTCTAAAATTTGGTTTCATTTATGTCATTTCACATTACAGGATCAAGATCAAAATTAATATGTTCTTGAAAAACAGTTTATGGTTAAAAGTTTTTAAATCCTTTTACATTTTAAGTATTGTGACGAAGTTCTCTTGGTCTTGTTGGCTTAACTCTGGGTCTTCCACTAAGCTCCTCAAGTCTTCTTGAGCCTTGCCGGCTTTCATCATTGAAGTAATAGTTTCCCAGTATGATATCTCACAAAGCATGGGTAAGGACACGTATACGAACACCACAGATTGCTCAACTACAGGCCATTCCGGAATTGCACAAGGAACTGGGGCGCGTTTCACATTTGAACCAATCGGTAAATTGACACCATCACATGAAAGATAACATCTGCCTACGTTTGATGCTTTTAGGTCGAACAGAGACCCCGCGGGGGACTCCCATATAAAAGAGACGGGGGTACTTGTCGGAAAAGAACCCGTAAGAGGTCCCAAGATCCTGTCTTGTGGGCGTGGCATGAAATTTTTTCACCCCTAAGAGGTACCAAATTATGAGTTTTAATTAAACAAAATTAAAAAAAATTGTTAATTGCCAAATGTCTCCTGTGATAATTTTTCGGCTCAATAACCCTAAAAGGTACCAGTTCCTTGCGGGGTGCCAACCCTTTAATTGTGCACTTTGCAGGCCAAGCTATTGTTATGTGAGATTGGATAATGGAAGTCATAATCTGTGTCTCGTTCTGACAACCGGGATTGCCTTCTGGCAACTACTGATTTAAGCTTGAATATTACTAAAACGGTGTGCATTACTAAAACGGAATGTTTCCAATTAAAACTGTCAATAGCAAAATTCAACGAATCCAAACAACAATAGAAATAACTAGGAATTCCAGTACTTTGACGAAAATCTTAAATTGAAAGAACATGTTGATAAACTTTGTTCAATAGTAAATCAATGAATCAGTGGTCTTAATTAGTCTTAATTAATTAAATCATTAGAAAGGTAGTAAAAAGGTTCCTTAATTTTTAGTTTTCCACTTCCACCGAAAGTCGAGTCTTCACCCTAAGTACAGAGCACAAGTCAAACAAATGGTGTAAGAAACAGCTTTGAGAATGGCTCCTCTTCAATGGCCCGATAATCGTTCTACGTTGTATCGGTTCCTTCTTCGTTTTACTGATTACTCTGAAAATATTGTCAATTTGATTAATGATTATCGTCCGACTGCTGCTTGAATGATCCTACAGTGTGCTGGTATACTCTTTTCTTTCGTCACGACAGCGGGAAAAAAAAAAAACAGAACCAGTTCGAGGTAGCGATATCGAGCGAAAAGAGAGCGGCAAAAAGAAACTGTCCATGTACTGGGAAGAGGCCATCCTCTGTTTCGTCCCCGACCAATTTAAACTTGCTCTCTACTTTATGAAAGCCTGCAAAAGGCTGGAGCCCGCGGTGCTGTTTCGAGGCCCGTTTCTCGAAAACCCGAATCGAAAATTCGGGTCTCAACATCCCTTTCCATATCTTATTCACTAGTTAGACAATGACTTTTTCTATAGAAGAAAGCAAAGAAAATGATTAATTATGAAAGTAGCAACCGGAAACATCAAAACGCAGACAATTCGAAACCTCAGTTTTATTTCCATTAACCCTACAGGCAGTAAGAATAAATAACCAGGGAGCTCCGCATTTAGGGTGTTTCTAAAACGAAGACCCAAAAACGAAGACCTAAGACCTAAGACCCTATGATCTAAAACGAAGATTACTGATCTAAAACGAAGACCCAGTGATCTAAAACGAAGACCCAGTGATCTAAAACGAAGACCCTGTGATCTAAAACGAAGACCCTGTGATCTAAAACGAAGACCCAGTGATCTAAAACGAAGACCCTATGATCTAAAACGAAGACCCTGCGATCTAAAACGAAGACCCAGTGATCTAAAACGAAGACCCTATGATCTAAAACGAAGACCCTGTGATCTAAAACGAAGACCCAGTGATCTAAAACGAAGACCCTATGATCTAAAACGAAAACCTTGTGATCTAAAACGAAGACCCTGTGATCTAAAACGAAGACCCTGTGATCTAAAACGAAGACCTTGTGATCTAAAACGAAGACCCTGTGATCTAAAACGAAGAACCTGTGATGAAAACGAAGAC
>NC_090874.1:73127914-73130414 GCF_036669935.1 Montipora foliosa | reverse complement strand
GTGAGAGCACTCGCCTCCCACCAATGTGGCCCGGGTTCGATTCCCGGACTCGGCGTCATATGTGGGTTGAGTTTGTTGGTTCTCTACTCTGCACCGAGAGGTTTTCTCCAGGCACTCCGGTTTCCCCTCTCCTCAAAAACCAACATTTGACTTGATTTACTTTCATTGTTCATTTCAGTTTACAGTGTCCCCAATTAGCGCTCCAACGCTAGAACGACGAGACACTTAAATAAAGTTCCTTTCCTTTCCTTTCCTTTCCTTTCCTTTCGACAGTCAGCACTACAAACGTCACAAAAAGATATTAAGAATGACAGAATTCCATTCACCCTCACTTTCCATCCTCATAATAATTTAAATTACTCCAAAATGATCCCGAGACTGCTAGAATCTTTTCGCAACCTCCACTTATTTCATTCAAACGCGACAAAAACGCGCTCAAAACTAACGAGCAACCTGGCACTTTCAAATGTGCGCGCTGTTAAGATCACCGATCGTTTCACATGTACCTCCGCAAATGTCATTTATTGCATAACCTGTACGTTATGCAATAAATTATACATTGGCGAGACAGGCAGACGACTAGGCGACCGATTCCGCGAGTTGAGACGAATAACAAGGATGCATCGATGACGTCATGGCTTTCTTGCATCGATGGGTTACCATATTTTCTTAACAATGGTGCTCCCCGCGTAATACAGAAACTGATCACGTCATGTATTGTCAAGCTAAAAAATTTGCGCGAGAGGCGAAATTGGCGGGAAAAAAGTAGAATGGCTTTCAAATCTTTCATTCAACAAGTTTTCAAAGGGCGCGCATGTCATGTGATTTCCCCCTTGTTGTCTTTGTCACATTAACTTCCGGTCGTTTCTTAAAATCAAAACAGAATAATTCAATCGAATTTGGCTTTAATTTCCAAGTATCCAAGCGTTCAAAATTTAATGAAAATTTAATAAAACAATTATTCCATTTGCGCTTCTTGTATATGAGACAAAGCTACGTGCCTCGTTGGCTATTTACCATCTCATACCCAGCGTGAGCTCGTGGAATAATTGTTAAATACATGTAGTTCAACACAAACGTCCAATCCTATATTTTTATAGACACAGCATATTCCTATTCAGGGTTGCTTGAAGCGAAGAGAAACAAGCCATGCAAAATACAAATCACTCTATCACAGATGTAAGACTGCTCGTTGACAGACGAGACAACGATTCATCTACTCGAGATCTAACGACCTCTGATTCCGCTGCCATGAGAAATCAGGTTTTAAACTGGCAACGAAATCCACCAGCCACCGGTATTCATCATGTTTACCAGAAAAACCCCTACAAGCACCAGAGTATACAGCGGTCTCAAAATCTTTGCCGTCAATGTGGTTGCTCCCTCCTCGGAAATCACAAAACTCGTTCCTGTGGAAAAACGGCCGAGCGCGTTCAGTGGAGAAGAGCGGCGGTGTTCCTCCAGAGATCTGGCCTACTGGAAATCGCAAGGGGCCTAGAAAGACTGGCTCGTGAAAGTTGGGAACTACAACGAGAAATTGATAAACTGGAGAAAGACGCCATTAGAATGAAACACCCGACAAAGTCCCGGAAAAAAAACAGGAGTTCTGGTTTATAGCATTTTTGCGAGGAGGAATAGGAGATTAACTAGTACTGTCACATGGTATCAAGTTTGTTTGAAATTTGTCAATAAAAGTGCCCGAAACGAAAAAATAAATATATGGAATCCCTTGAATTGTATGTTTGACCAAATTTCACGACGACGCCTACTTCATCACTTTGTATTTAAGACGTAATCCACCAGAAGTTCGAGTAACAAATGGACAAAAACCTAGTACCAAGATTATATACATCGTATTGCAAACTCCTCTGTACGACTATTTTAAATATCTTCTCAAGAAAGATCATTTCTAGCAACACCAAACGTCAAAAACAACATTTGAACTTCGTAAGAAACACTTGAAAGTACTGGTGAAATGAAACTGATGATGACATTTTACCTTTTTTACACAATTTCTCTGAACTTTGAAATTTAATTTTTTTCGTTCCCATGGGAAATTGTTTTCGGTGTTATTTCAGGAAATTATTTATAGTTTTAGCTTTAAGAAAATGTAAATATGGTGTGGAGGCAGAGTGGCCCAGTGCAGGGGCACCCAACGACCAATTTGTTGTAAAATGTATTATTATACCCCAGTTAATGAAAATAAATGGTATTAAGGCATTTTCAGGTGTTTTTCAGTGTTGCTGGGAAAACATTATCTGTTCCTTTTTCCCAGCCAGCTAGATAAAATTGGTTGGTTTCCCAGCCAGCTGATCAAATTTATTTCCCAGCCAGGAATTCCGCGCGCTTTAAAATCCCTCGATCCAAAACGACCGAACAAAAGCGACAAAACCGGGACAAAACAGGTTTTTTCCGCAAGCGCAATCACTCTGACCAGCCGTCGTATGTTTGTGACTACTCTCTGGGAGAGGGAAGGGGTTCTTTTTTTTTTTTTTTTTTT
>NC_090874.1:73112914-73120414 GCF_036669935.1 Montipora foliosa | reverse complement strand
TGTACATTTTTCCTGTTAATGTATTAGGACAGGAGCCCATGACTAGAAGAATACAACTTCAATGTATTTGTGGAACGGCGTTTTTGCTGTTATTTTTAGATTTTTTTCCCGCGAAACCAGACCATTCCAGCTAATCACAAGTCTTGTATGATAAATTATTACCTATGGGATTGAGAATGGTCATTTGGGCAAGCCACATCTTATTTAAGAACTCGCCCAAAAATAGCTTGATCTGTGAAATGCAGTTACGTAGTCCTAGTATTGGAGTTGTAGGCTTGCAATTAAAGGGCCTAGGTCACGCAATTTTAGGCAATTTCAGCATTGATCAAATGGTCATAGAATTAACTGAAATAACAAAATAACGGCTCAAAACTATAGAGGAACTCAAACAAAACACAGGAAAGCTAAGGAGGGACAAGGATGGACAAAACTGGGGAGGATTGAAATGGATTGCATTTGGGTAAATTTGAAAAACGTCGGCCCACCTTTTTTCAAATTTACATCAGTTTATATCAAAATGTGATTTAAACAGCTGGAAAATCATTCTCAATTGTTACGTGGCCGTGATTTTGCAAATGAAAGACTCTTGTTCTGCCAATTTGACGTTTAGAGCTCATAACTAACAAAATTAAACAAAATTACCTAAAACAGCGTGACCTAGCCCCTTTAACGTGGAATATATAGTCCGGTCTGTTAGGTCGGAAAATTACGAAAATCGTGACAAGACGCGTAAAAACACCAAACTTGGCATAAATGTAGTTTAGAGTATAACTAATCATTTCAGAAGGGGTGCCACAAAAAATTACCCCAGGGGGGTGGAGAGGGGGGATTTTTTTGTAAGTAAGTATCAGTTGCGGTGTGTTAAAAGAAGCGTGCCATTATGAGCTATGAAATAATTTAATTTGTTGATGACAGTGTGAAATAAGTGTTGGTATAGGTAAAATAAAGACCAAGTATGAAAATTTAATAAGCTGTGCTCAAATGTAAAAATATAATGCCTTTTTGTAGTAGAAAAAGGCGAAAAAAGACGACATAAATGCGTAGTCATTATAAAGCTCAATTCCACATGAATTTCACTTCCTTTATGATATATAATGTTTTAGCGAGAAGATATTTACTAAGTTCCTTTTATTTCAATTTGGTGTAACTTAATGAAAATCTTTAAACAATAAATGGTAATAAAAATCCAGCGGTGTTTCCATACAACATGCGCTTTACCTCCGGGTGACCGGCGTGACAGTGGAGTTGTTGAGAGGTACGTTTTCTTGTTTTACACGGAGTTTCACCATCTGAACTGTAAGTATCAACTCATGTTTTATACTCCATCCTTCTATGAGCTAAAATTCATTTCGTTATGATGTGACACAAAGTCAAATTGTTCTTTTAAAAACGAAGAGTTCAATGATTTTTATTTTTATCCGTATATGTGAGCCGGTGTTCAATAAAAGTCACTCTGAATAAGCGTCATAACTTGAGATGAATGAAAAACTGTGAGAAATCATTAGATGTTATAAAAAAAATGGTTCAAGAAGGAAATGTTTAAGTAGGTTTATTATTTGATTTTAAACGAAAAATCATGGAGTGACCCAAATCTGGCAAGCGGAGCGTGTTAAACTATTAAACGGTTGTCGGCCTCAAAGATACGATGACGGATAAAACAAAAATGCCATTCAATTTATTTTAGTTCAGACTGAAATTTCCTGAGTTAACAACGCTCTAAAAACAAAACCATTGTTAGATTAAGAATATTTTAAATATTTCTTTTTTCAGACGTTAGCCAACCAGTGAGTGCAAAGGATTAATCTTTGGTCAGCCAGGTCCGCTTCAAGAGATATCACACTGCCTGACACGTATTCCTTAGTTCCTCATGTTTCTATAAAAACATCAGAAGTAAACGTCCCTGCCACAAGTCAAGCAGGTGTGGAGACCGTAAGCACGGATCAGTTGTCTATTGCCATTGAAAAACAAGTTCACTGGTTGAAGTACTGTGAACAACATCTTTATGAGGAGCTTACCAAAGGTATTCATCTTTCATGGGCTGCTTATCACGCATCTGTAACTGAACTGCCTAACCCTTTGCCATGCTTGGGTAGCTTGTTGCCATTGTTTTACGAGAGGGCTGCCACAGTAACCATGATGAAACATGGAATGTCTGTGGTTAAGAAGGCAAAAGAATTTCTTAACCCAGGCCAAATTCCTGTCACTGTCTGTGACCAGCCTCTTTTTGCTATCGCAAAAGTTGTTCAGTGGAACTGGCCTGCTACACACGGAGAAAATGTTCAAGTTGTCATGCTGGGGGGCCTACCCATTGAGATGGTGCTGTCGACCATGTGTGGTGACCTTGTAGCTTTATCTGGCTGGACTACAGCACTAACTGAGGCAGGGATAGCTTCCAGTGGGACATCAGATTCCTTCCTTAAGGTAGCGCATTTGACGAAAACCAGACGCGCCCACCAGGTAACCGCGGCAGCTTTGTATAAATTGCAGCATGTTGCCTTTCGGGAACTAAACGGTCAACAGGACGAAGAGGAGTTTCAGAAGTGGCACGATGGAATGATTAAGACCAGCCCAACGTACAAATTTTGGGACATGATCATGCAAATGGAACTCAAAGTACTGTCATTCGTGAGAGCACATCGTGAAAACAACTCCTCTGTACGTAGAAGCCTTGGAATCTCTTGCTCTTGATCACACTAATTACGCGAGGTGGCTACCTATTCACATGAGATATGAAGTGCTTACCAGGCCCCGTTCAACAAAGCCTCAGAGAATGCTGGGTCATTTCGAAGTCATCAAGCAGTTTTTCAAGCATCCCAATCGACCAGGCACACGAGCAAAATAACGCAAGGGTGAAGGGATCAGGTGGAGCTGTAGGACTAACGGAAAGTCCTGTCGCATTTAGAAGATGGATGGTGCCGGGCCGGACCAGAAAGTGCTCGAGTGTTGCAAGAGTTCGAAAGTCAGTTGAAAGTGAAACAAATGTTGATGAAAAGAACAAACACCACGAACAAGGACTTTCTACACAGAAAACCTTTCAAAGTCATGTCAAGCAACTTGTAAGTACAATTTCAGAAATGGGAAACCCTTTTAAGGATGACTGCCCTGAATTACGTGCCCTTGACACACGCAATTGCGCAGATGTCTCAGTCGTGGATAATGTGCATAGAGTCCAGGAACTTGGATTACGCCAGTACAAGAAATTCGTAATAGACGTCATTGATGAAAAGACTGTATCGATTCACGATACGATTTTAAAGAATACCTTGCCACTGTTCAAGCGCCAGCAGCCGAAGCAAATCTGCAAAGCGTCCTTAAAGTTGACAGTGATAACAAGTGACCGTTACCTCTTCAGTTGTTTGTATATTGCCAGCCAACAGCGCGAAGGAGATCTTGAAGAGTTCTTCAAGCATGAAAATCAGCCGTATCCACCTTCTTTGTCAGAGTTTGGCAATCTCCGATTCGGGTAAAGTCTGATTTGATTTCATGCGTCAACAAAGAAACACCGCCACCTCCACCACCAGCATCTTACGATGTCAAAGTTTTTGATGGAGCAGCTATTGTGCATGCGCTTCCAGTTTCATCTGTCGCTACGTTTTCTGAATATGCAGATTCCAAGTTCTTACCTTTCCTGGAAAACCACTTGAAGAGTACCAAACGAATTGACGTTGTGTGGGATGAATACCGAGTGGCAAGTCTGAAAGAATCTTCCCTTGAGAAGAGAGGAAAAGGCGTGAGACGAAAGGTAGCTGGGCATGTCAAGTTACCTCAGAACTGGCAGGTATTTCTCGAAGAAAGCTGCAACCATGAAGAAGCCGACACGGGGATTCTTGTAAACGTTAGAGATGCTTTGGATAAGGGGGGAAGAAGTGTCTTTGTTCGCACTGTTGACAAATGTTCTTGTTATTCTAATTGCGCATTTCCACACGTTGTCTTCGATTTGGTCTGGATTGAGCTTTTGGGTCGCCTTTAGGATGGGAAAGAATTTTCAGCTGCTGTCTTTTAACACCGTTTGTGAGCATTTGGGAAAGCAGAAATGCCGTGCGCTTCCATTTTTCCACGCATTTACCGGCTGCGACACCACATCAGCATTCCTGGGGAAAGGAAAGAAATCTGCGTGGGCGGCCTGGAAAGCGTACCCTGAAGCCACAGAGGCTTTCCGTTTTGTGAACGATAGCCCCTTCCTTCCAGTTGAGATCAACACTCCTGTGTTTGATGTCCCTCAGCGCCTTGTGGAGATACTTTATGACAGGACCAGCCTTGCTACCGATGTGAACACTGCTCGACGAGAACTATTCACAAAAAGGAATCGGGGGCTAGAAAACATTCCCCCAACAGAGGTAAGAACCCATCATACACAAATTTTTAGTTGTTTTTGTGTTTGATAGGCTAAATTTGTGATAGGTAAACACCTGTGAGGACAACGCCAAAAAAAAAAAAACACTTTAGCGAAAAGACGAGAAACATTTCAACTAACCCAACCTTTTCTTGTATTGAATCCACTTATCAATTTTATTTTAACTATCCAAAGTTTATCATAAGGCTATGTTGGACTTGAACCTATAGTTATTCTACTTGGGCTATTAGAGAGCTTAATTTATGAAGTACATGGAAATAAACGGTGCGCGTTTGTTTAAAATTATACTTGTGTAAAAAATTTATATATAATTTCTATTGTTTATTAGGATGCCCTGTTGAATCATTCTAACAGAGCTCTTTACCAAGCAAGCATCTGGACGTTCCTTGATGAGCAACAATTTTACCCATCCCCGTCTGATTTTGGATGGAAAATGGAGAACGGCCCGGTAGATGGAGGCCCCGCTGAACCGTACTTCCAGAAGCCTGTAAGGCGTGCAGTGAATTGCCAAAGTGTGGATGCAAGAAAAGTTGCAAGAGTGGTCGTTGTAAATGTTTCAAAGCCAATCTACCATGTACTGAGCTCTGTAGTAGTTCTGAAGGCTGCCAGAACACAAATCCTTAGAAATAGAGCAACAAATAACAACCATTTACGATATCTAGCCGAAGATGTTAAAAATTAAATGTGTAAAACGCAACAAAAACACTCCTTGATATAACTCCGCTCAAAGCATTATGGGAATGTCACGTGATCAAGGCAAATGACCTTTTATGGACACAAACACAAAACTGAGTCTGAGTAATGTAGTTTAGTCATTTTACAACGGCATTCGTCAAACCTGGTACGTAATAAACACATTAAATGCCAGAGCCTCGCTTTCATGCCAACATTTGGGTATTGCGTAATTTCTATGAGCTTCATGCCCCCCCCCCCCCTCCCCGGATAGCCAAATCACGTGGCACCCCTTCTAAATTCGTTTCTTACGTCAAAAGGAACATCTGTACCTAATTTGGTGCTTTTACGCGATTTGTCACGATTTTCGACTTAACAGACCGGACTAATATGGAAACTGAGAGAGTCAATAAGGTTGACGCATTAGGTCACTTGTGAGATATTGTAGACCCAGTACTCCCCAAATTGTTTTTGCGAGGCTTGAAAACGATTAATAAAATTACGGTATAGTGGGTTTGAGATCGGAAAGATATGAAAAAGTATGTTACGTTGGTTTCGAATTTTTCAGAAGAGATTGAAGAGAATAAGAAAAAGTTATGCTTATTAAACAACGACCTTATATTGTCTAGCGCGGATCGATGAAGCATCTGCATCTACATGTTCGAGCACACAGCAAAATCCCATTGACTTATGGCTGTTTCTGCTGAGGTGGCCTCATGCACCATAAGCCTGGTTGATTAATTTTTTTGAGACATCAATGGCTTTTTGCTGAAGAGGACAGGACGAATCGGAAAACCGAGAACTTCTTTCCTTCGGGCCAGTTCAAATGGAGGTGGGGAACCCGGCTGGGTGAGGTACCCCGCCTCGGTGGGATAACAAATCTCTCCATACAATTTCTCTTTTTTTCTTGATTGTGTTCACATGAGAGGTGGGGTACCTCACCGGGCCGGGTAACTCGTTTAAGTGGGGTGAGTTTTCTCCACGTGAATGCCGAAGGTGGGGTATCCTCTTCTCCCCCCCCCCCCTCCCCCCCGCCCCTCCTCCATCTTGATTGTGATGATGTCTTCACTCGGGCATTTATTTATGGTTTGAACATTTGAAAACCTCACCACAGCACCCCGGGGCATTTAAAATTGTTTGTGAAGGCTCGCTCTTTTTTTGACTACGGGAAGTCGGGGTACCTCACCAACCCCGGGTCCCCCACAAGTCCATGTGTACAGGCCCTTAGAGGGTATGTGTTAGGGCAGTTAGCCAAATTCAGCGTAACCAAATAGTGAAACGGAAAAATAACTACTTCAAACACTGAGCTCGGAAGTTTTGAATGAAATTGCAATAAAAAACTCTGAATGCATAAATGGAAGCCAAAAAAATATTGTTTTAATTTGTTTTTGTGCTAATTAGACTCAAAAACAAAAGAATATTTTTTTGTCCGTCATCTATTCAGTTGGTCTAGGAGGCAGGGATGGGCTAATTGAGGATTGCAATTTTTGAAGTTTCCTTGTTTTGTTTGTGACTTAAATAGTGTAAGCTCGACAGTCTACATTTTACTGAGCGAAAGTAATAGTTCTATATCGAGTAGAGGCAGGAAAATGGTAAAACTACACAAAAAATCAACTGCACTGCTCTGACACAGCCCCTTTAAATAGGAAGTAGTTAGGCAAGTAGTTATCTACAGGAAGATCTATAGGAAGTAGTTATCTATATTCGCGAACTTTTAATAATCTTTTTCTTATCCATGCGTTTAAAGTTTGTGTGATATCAATGCAGGCATTTGACATCGGAAGCAGCACATATGAAGCCCGAAACGCATCGCTGTTCTGGCCATTTTCAAAATCGTTGATTTTACCGTTGGGAATTTCATTCATCGCGTAGTGAATTAAAACATTTGTACATAGGGTGGCAAAATTCGAATCTCATTAAAATCTTGATCACGCTCTTCACCAATATCAAACATGACACGATATGAATTTTTCCAGCAGTCTGGATTCCTTCTTACGATCCACCCTGTTAGGTAACTTGTGCGCCCCGGAAAATAGCCAATTACACGCTGTGTAGCGTGCACGTGTGTGTACAGAGGAACGACATCTAACACTATGGCTCTTTCGTCACTTGCTTGATGGGAAATGGAACTAGATGATTGATCCAGTTGAACTTTGATGTAAAGGCTTTGACCATGATAAAATGTACCTGTCACAAATCCACGGTAATATTGACTGTCTGTCCAACGAGCAAATATTCGAGCACCAACTGAAATACGACAAAACCGGCGCTTGGTGAAACATAACAGTTATTTCTTTTGCGGCGCTTACTGACAAAGTTGACGAGGTAAGGGAGCAGGGGCCCGTTTCTCGAAAGTCCCGAAACTTTACGGGCCATTTTCGGGTGTCACAATTCTCTTTGTATCTCGAGAACGGAGAGGATTTAAGCCGTCAAACTTTACAGGTATATTTCTTTTTGTTACCTTGAAAACATGT
>NC_090874.1:73105414-73107914 GCF_036669935.1 Montipora foliosa | reverse complement strand
ACCAGGGACTTCCAGGAACAAATTCGACGAGTGGTCAGAGCGGGTCTTGAACCCGGGATCTCCGGATTTCAAAGCAAGCGCCCTAACCACTGGGCCACCTGCCTTAGTTCCCCTGTATTTATTTAACATCTCTTAGTTGCTCAACTCGAGGATTATCTTAATATGTATTTTAAATAATATTATTAATTTTACAGAAGTGATCCTCGTGGCTTCAATGAGATTCCAACCCATGAGCTCTGCGATGCCAGTGCAATTCTCTACCAACTAAACTATAAAACCACAGCTGGGAACAAGTCCACTTGTTGTGCTCATTTGTTCCCGTGAAAGGGCATCTTTCTGTGTCCACTATTGACACACTATGTCCGGAAAAAACTGAAATATTTTTTAGCGACAGGCACCAAGGCAAATTCAAAGCATAGAATAGAAGTCTAGAAGTTGACGAAAAACCATTCGTTTGCTTGATATGTAGAAAAGGTCGGGTTAACGTTCCGCCAACAGTACTGGCAGATAAACGCTAGCCAAACTGCACGTTTCGAAAAAAAACAGTTTACAAGGTGGGAACGCGGTACTTTTTCAATCTATCCAATAACCAGACACCAGACAGCACCTTGTATAACACAAGCCGCTTAAGTTCTTCCTCATAGGGTTGGCACTGCCCCTCGAATTTGTTTATTTCATGTTATGGCACGAGGGGCCGAAGACATAGCGCGCACATTGTTTGCTGGCAATTCTGACTTAACATTGCTCAATGCTACTTAGGAAGCTTCAAAAAACAACAATTTTCATGAGTGCCGACTTGTCCTTTCGCGCTGTACTTTTTACCTTCATTATTCTAAAAAGCAAAGAAATATACCAAATTGCAAAAAGCCACCTCCCAAAAATATTCTCAGTATTAAAAGTAAAGTAAAGTAAAGCGACCATATTTAACGTCGATAACTCGTAACAGTAACTTTAATTACTGACAAACCTGAGGGTGACGGTGCGCTCATTTTATTCCCCCCTCGCCATCGGTGCTCCGTTTTACGGGTATTTAAAGCTGCTTAGCTATACGGAAAAGAGAGAAGACGAAACAAGATTGCGAGATCCGGGAATCGAACACAGGACCTCTTGCACAAAGGCCGCGCACTAATCGACTGTGCCATCCAGTATTGAATTGCAACTCCGCTATGTCCGCTGAA
This sequence comes from Montipora foliosa, assembly GCF_036669935.1. NCBI lineage: Eukaryota > Metazoa > Cnidaria > Anthozoa > Scleractinia > Acroporidae > Montipora > Montipora foliosa. The sequence goes on along the minus strand of NC_090874.1, from coordinate 73,106,736 downwards.
TTGAAACTTGCAATTGTTTTAGTGCTTGATGCCCGTTTGTTCAGTTTTTTATTCATTTGTTCAGTACCTTCCCAGTAAGAAATTCCCCTATCCGTTTAATTAATCATTATACGTAAAATGTAAGCCAGGGACTAATAATAAAATAATCAAGTGTTGCATTTTTGTTTCTTACCTGATCTGAACTTGAAATTCATCCAATTTCACTAATTTCTGCAAATAAGTAGTATGCTATTATCGGAAACATAAAGTCCAACTATGTTATTTTGTTTGCACGAGATTTAATTACATCAGTGTAGCTATAATTCATGTAACTCCTACCGTTTGAACAGCCCTACTGCGCAACCCATGTGGTCCATCTACGTACTAGCAGCAAGAACAGGTGCTTTCTTCGACAACGCGCGCAAAAGCAACACTGATTTTTTCATCATGCCTCGCGGGTAACGAATTCAACGGCCAAATAATACTGTTTTTGGAGAGAGAGGTTTGTCAGTATCCCCTTAATCGAAAGAAAGTATTTTGAAATCTTGCTATTTTTTTTGGTATTTTGCAAAGAGAAACTCTGCGGAAAGACACGTGACATGATTCAATAGTTGGGCAAAATAAAAGAAACCTTTTGCGGTGAGATCATGAGTCCCGACGTCATCATTTGGACAACTGCATCAGTAGCATCGCACAACTGAGGAGTTATTTATTTACTTATTTTTTTATTCAAGAAAACTCAGGCTAATCACGGGAAAGACCAAGGAATCTGGATGTTTTCTTAAAAGGATCTTGTGCGAAGGATGCGCTTTTCATCAGGTTATCACAGTCTTCAAGCCTGGTCATTTTCGCTGAACCTTTTCTGCAATTCATTAAATTGTTGACATGTTGTGTTGTTATTTACCCCCGTTTGAAAACCAAATTGATCAAATTTTATTGAAATTCATGAATTGTACATGATTCACTGTGAGGCCTTAATGAGAACAATTTGAAAAAAAAATTAAAATTGGACGAATGTTATCAGGAAAATAGTAAATCCCCCAGCAACAGGCGAAGTTTGAATGGGTTGTTTACTTGTGACTTGTTGCATTTGGATGCAAAATTACAATATAAATTCAGGTGTGTAAAATGTTTAAAGAAAATGCTGCTTTTACTTTCCGACAATTCATTTTACTTTTGTTGAAAGGAATCGCCGCGAAAATGAACAAGTGACTAGTATTTCCAAATATCGAGCGAAGAAAAAAATCACGTTTCCCCCCCTTTTCCCCTCTTTTAGTCTTCTTTTCCCATAAAAAAAGAACTTTAATTAATTTTTATACAGAAGGCCGGTTATTTTGGCAAAT
>NC_090874.1:73087914-73100414 GCF_036669935.1 Montipora foliosa | reverse complement strand
TTGAAAAAAGCTACCAAGTTTAAATATCGTATCTGCACGGTTTAACAGTTTTGCTTTTGATATTTTTACATGTTGTGTGTGACCATGTTTGCCCTTCCCACAGGCAGAAGAAGAATTCAACATTGAAAAAGGTCGCCTTGTACAGCAGGAGAGGCTCAAAATAATGACCTTTTTTGAAAAGAAAGAAAAACAAGTGGAACTGCAAAAGAAAATGTATGTAGGCAACATTTTGCGTATTAATTGTGAATTAATATTCGGCTGATTAGATAATGGAAATTGTGTACGATGCAAACAAATAATTATTGACAGTTTTATTGGGTTATCTGATGATTGGTTGAAAACTTTAATTTGTGTGGTAACCTTAGGCCCGTTTCAAACGTCGAACTTTACATGTGCCAAATCTAATGCAAATGAGAAAAATCTATTGTTTTTGCTCATTTGTATTAGATTTGGCACATGTGAAATACGACGTTTGTAACGGGCCTTAGTTGCCAAAAAACCTGCACAGCTACATTTGATATTTCTACAAATAAATATATCTTAGTTGACATTTTGGTGTGTGGTATCGCGGAGTATTTTACGAGCTGTGCTGTATTTTGATGAGTCTGCTAGGGCTAGTGGAAATACTGATTACTCAGTGATGCTACATACCAGGCCCCAGTAGTTCAAAAGGTGGATAACACTATCCACCAGATAAATCACTAGCCATTGGATAGCGCAATTGGTTTCGCTATGGCTTATCCACTGGATATTGATTTATCCCGCGGATAGCGCTATGCATCATTGGAACAACTGGGCCCTGAACGCATAATAAGTTATTTATCATCCAATGTCTTCCCACTACATTTTTAGCAAGTGAATTGTAAGCAACCGGGAATGTTTGACAGATTTGTATGTGACAAGCCTGGCTTTGAAGGCAAGAGAGAAAGATGCTTCCTACCAAATTGGAAACAAAGATATTGCATAATTCTTGGAGTTTTGCTTGCTTGGGCTGTAGTAAAAAATTATATTATAAAAATAAATTTAACATCATTCTTTGCCTATTAATTTTGTGTGTCTGTACCGTGCATTTTGCTTCATTTATAGTCAAAAGTCGAATCAGTTGAATCAGTCTCGTTTGAAAACACTGAAGGCTCAGGATGACCACATTAAGGTAATGCATACCTTTTACTGTCATAGTTCAATGGTTAAACAGTAAGTTAGCTCCTATGCTTTTTCCAGTTCAAGAATTGAAAAAAAAGACCAAGGAATTGTAGCTAAGGTGGGAAGTATGGCAGAATAAGGAACATCCTGCCAAATTGACCAAGCAAAGTGCAAGTATCTCAATGATAACAACAACAACTCCTCTTTGTTATAATTTTTTGTCTTGAAGGGAACCTCCACTTCAACCAAAAAATAACTTTAAATCGCAGGAAATAACCGTTACAGTTAAGTCAGTCTAAAGTATTTTCAAAGTGTTTGTATCCGAAATAAATAAGCTTCAGAATTGCCAATTGTTGTTTTCAAAATTCATGGGTGCCGCCATCTTGAATAATTGTGACGTATTACAGTTGCCCTGTTGTTATTGGACAAAAGCTCTTTGTGCCAGAACAATTGTCTAAGAGCAACCATAACACATCACAGTAATTATTCAAGTTGGCTGCGTCCGCGAAATTTGAAAGTGAAAATAAGTGATTTTAAAATTCACTTTTCTTGATATAAACACTGTTTTGAAAACAAATTTCGAACAAATTGGTATGTACATGTTTACAAACATAATTTCCTTTGGTTTACTTATTCTGTAGTAAGGGCGGAGGTTCCCTTTAAATATAAAGACTTTGCTACCTCACCCTTAGCTTATCTATGCATAGCAGGCTACTTTACCAAACAATGTACCAAATGAGCAGAGAAACAAACCCTGTAATCAAGATGTCATAACAACTTATTACAAAATAATGATTACTTTTCAAGTATAGCCTGAGAGAGAGATACCATCTCACATGTTTTACATTGATCAGATACCAGCTGTTCATAGTTTTCTTCAAGTATTTTAAGTTGTCAGAAGTGTACTATTACTAATCAGGTTACTAATTAATTGCAATTTCACTGACAGATAGAGCGGTTTCAATTGAGTGTCGAAAGTAATTAGCGAATTGCTTTGGTTTTGCATTTACTTCGCTCAGTGATTGGTTCAAAGTTCTCGTGCCATTTTTTCAACCAATCAGAAGTGAAACCAAAACCAATTGTGGCTCGCGCGTGCACATGTTCCCACGCTTTGTGTTGGCTCAGTGTAATTACTTCGAGTTTTGATTGGTTTACTGGATTGTCTCCGTCCTTTTTGATTGCCCAAAGTAATTACTTTGGTTTTGGTTTTAGGACACTCATTTGAAAACCGCTCTATAATAAATTAGGATGTCTTGAAACATGTAGGTGTCAATGATTGAAACATGCTGATGCCGAAGAATGTTAAATGTGATGTATTCCTTTTCTGCAGTCTATACTTGATGATGCAGTCAAAAGACTTGGGGAGGTGACCAAAGACACTTCTCGTTATGAGCAAGTTTTGAGGGGGCTTATTACTCAGGTTAGACTGAATTCTTTATGTGGCAAAGAGATCAGTGCACTTTTAAAAAACGCAGCTTAGTTTTTTAACTTTTCATTTAAATTTCTGTAGTGTCTAGAGTGTAGTACTTCCGAAAAATTTCGCTCAGTGTATCCACTTGTTTTAGTAGGCCTTTGATTTATACACAAAAAATTTTGGCCAAGCCAGTTAGGTCCTGGTAACTGATGACATCAAAGAAGTCAAGAATGATAATTCAATTGTGAATTGTTAGAACATTCACAAGCATCTGAAGGGTAACTATTGTCAGCCATTTCTATAAAGACTTAAAGGGCCACCGACAACCACAAGTCTTTGCGGGCGTGCAAGCTATCGGCGCCATTTTCTGTAATACAGAAACTAGTATTTCTTGAAAAGTCAAATTCCATCGCCTCACATCATCGTGTTTTGGATGCCCAGTAGTTTCAAATTTTGTTAATATTTTCCTTAATGTTTAATTAAATATTGTATTTTTGGCGTTATTTGGGTGTTGTGTTCGTGTTAAAAGCAACATGAAAACTGTGAAGAAAGGTCGTCCGCCGAGGAAGGAAAAGCGCCATGTTATTTGGCTCACTACTTCAACCTTAAGATTATGGAACGAAAGGAGGAAGGCGTTTGGATTAAAAAACAAATCGAACAGCGAATTTGCAGAAGTTCTTCACGAGATGTTTCTGAAGCGAACCGGCCGATTCGATTGCCTGGATAATAACAACAACAAAGGCGCGCAAAGGACACTGGTTTTCGGTGGCCCTTTAACACACTTTTGCACATTTCTTTCTGAAGAGATGCAAACAAGTTACTTTTTTGACATCATTAGTTACCAGGACCCAACTGGCTCGGCCAAAATTAATTGTGTTTAAATCAAAGTCTTCCTAAACCGTGTGGATACACTATGTGGGAAAAATTTTTGAAGTACTATGCTCCATGATCCAGACACAAGATATTTAAATGAAAAGTAAAAAAAAAAACAGTAAAAGCCTCATAGGGACTTTAAGCCTGAAAAACATCCAAGCTTGAACAGGGCTTGAAACCAACCAGCTGGGAGCTGGTCACTTGTGAGTTCAATTTATCAGAGATTCCAACCCTGTCTTGACTAAAAAAGGAAGGTTTTAGGAGTGGTGTATCCATGCCCACAACCACTGCTGATATGAGCCTCTAGGGGAGTTCTGGGGCATGCTCCTCCTGGAAAAATTTTAAGATATGTGCCTCCAAGATGCCATTTCCTGCATTTTGAGAACACAGTAAATGGAAAGTAGTGGAGTTTGTAACAGGTTGTGAAAGCTAAAGCCTGCTGGTCCCACGAATGAACACAAACCTTACACAAAGTCAAGGCAATTCAGTGCATTACTGCACCCAAAGTTACTGCAGGCTCTTGCTAGGCTGTAAAAGTGGTGAAAATGGCTGAGAAACCACAGAAGAATGGCAAAGAATCGTGCTAATAAGATTGGTTAAACAAAGAAAACTTTTTCTTTCTTTGCTTAGGAAGAGTTTCAAAAACAGGGAAAATGTTGAGCAACAACAGGAGGCTGGAAATACAGTGTATTCACCAAAAACGGGAGGTTTCCAGCCAAAACGGGAGGGTTAGAATCTCTGGATTTATACATGTATCCTGTAAGATTTGAACAACTGGACTTGGTGAATACCTTGCTTCAGCACTTTCAATGATTAATTAATTAAAGAACAAATTATTTTAATAACAATATGGCTTGATCTTTTTGTTGTATCCAGGCTTAATTACAAATAACTTTTAAGTTGCAATGAAGATTCACACAGCTATCCTTTTTATTTAAAGGGTCTATTTCAACTCCTCGAGCCTGCTGTGTCTATACGCTGTCGTCAGCAAGATCTTAATATTGTCAAGGTATGACCATTTCAAATAATCCATGAGCCTATTGCAAATTACAGTAGTATCTTATGATGGAAAAAAGCAAAATAAAATGGAAAATTGAAGCAGTGTTCATGTCATTTAGAATCAATGTACTTTAGTTGTTTTGTGTAGGTATTTGTTTGCTGATTTAAAATCTCTTGTTCTAAATAAAACAATTTTAGTTTTGCGAGTAAAGAAAGTTTGTGACATCCATGCAACGATGTTGATGTCATGCATTTTCAAAAATACATTGAATATGATTAAACAGTAAATAAGTAGATTATAAATAATGAATAATTAATATTTTTTTGCACTCATCTGCCAAGAGTTAAGCAAGCTGCATCTTGAAAGGAACTTATTCTGTTTACTTAACAGAAAGTAAAAGAGGCTTCAGTGGAGGACTATAAAAATTCCACTAAGAAAACAACTGAAGTTACAGTTGATGAGCAGTCGTTCCTACCGTCGGATTGGTAAGAACCTTGCAAAAATGTAAAGCATTGTTACTGATAGTGGCTAGGTACATTGCACACTCAAGTTTTTCATGTTGGTGCAACTATTTTCTTAATGCTTAGCTCTAATTCAAGTTAAGGAAATTAGAAGGAAATGAGTTTAGGGAACACTGGTTTAGTGCCTGGTTTGACGGTGTGTTCAGGTCTTCATTGGGCTAGTGTCGTATCACATGCAAAACTGCTTGACCAAAATCTGTATTCTGTGCACTAAATGTACTTGTATTTTTCTGTCAGAAAGTGACTTGACTTTTTGTTTTAGTGCTGGCGGTATTGAGCTACTTGCCAAACAAGGTCGAATTAAAGTGGTGAATACTTTAGAAAGCAGGTTGGAGATGATGAGTAGACAGGTTTGTACATGTATGGGTTTTCTTTACTGTGCATCAAGTTAGACTTATCATTTAAGACTAAACCATATCAAAACATTTTTTTTTGGGAACACCTGCCCATGGGAAACAACAACAACAGCAGTAATAATAATAATAATAATAATAATAATAATAATAATTATATTATTATTATTATTATTATTATTATTATTATTATGCATTGTCAAATGGGAACTGGCAAAAACCTGAGCCCCAGATGGGATGGGTGAAATGTGGGTATAGACTACGACTGCATCATGCAGTCACATAATGTGACTCAATGTTATTGCACATATGCCTTAAATGTGACTGTGCGATGCAGTTAAGAGTCATGGTTATCAATCTTGGACTACATGTATGTGACTGTGTGATGCAGGCGTAGTCCATCCGTACTAGATCACAGAGGGTCATGGGTTCAAATCCCATCTGGGGCTCGGATTTTTCCGAGTTCTCATTTGGTGATGCATAATATCTTTCATGTATTTCTCACAGTATGCGCTTGGAATAATAATAAGAAGAAGAAGAACGTTAATTTACATGGTCATCTCTGGGTGTTCTCTAACCAGCATACAGGGGCAGGTACAAAACATGGGTCAAAAGTTACAGGTCATTGTTTTACCAATACAGAAACAACCCTAACCATTAAATTTTTACCAATACTAACATTAGGCCTAAAAAGTGTTGTTTAGGCCTAAGTAGGCCCAAGGTTAGCTTTAATGAATGTGTAGGATTCTTTCTGTATTTGGTAACAAATGACCTGTGACTTGTGGCCTGTGTTTTGTACTGGTCGGCAAACAAGCCACACGTAAGTTTCTTTGGGAAAATTCAAATAAGGTTTTTGGAATACAAGAGCAGATTTTGCAGTTTTGCACTTACATTTTTTTTGAGAAATAAATCTACGTGTATGAGTTCACACTTTGAGTGGATTCTTCTGATCAAACCAAGATCCAAATTTTGGAGATTTCGTCATGTAAAAAAGTATTTTTGACTAACTATTCCTTCCTTTCATCTTCATGAGAAAAATTCCCATTAAACATAACCAGCTTTATTAATTTTCTTAAGTATATCATAAGCTCCTCTTTTTGAAAATGGTGGGTCCCATCGTTCCTCTTGGGCTAATGACGCTTCATGTACTAGTCATGAAATGTGATCGTAAACAGTTAACATTATTTGACCTGCAAGATCATTTTTGTTACTGGCCAGAAATAACTTGATTTATGTCACTTCCTTGATCATTCTAGCTTCATACTTGAAGGTATTTTAATTTTACTTTTTCAGATGATGCCAGAAATAAGAGAAACCTTGTTTGGGGTTAACACACGAAGAGTATTTCAAGATTAGTTAACGGTGTTAGTGTCTCATTATGGAAATCCAAATTCTTTAAAATCATTTTCATTCGCCAGATAACGGCCCATAGTGACTGTTTCTTTTTGCCCCATTTGGATAAACAGCGATCTTTCTGGTTCTAACTGCTTCTTGAATACTTAGCTGATCGCAATGACCTCTCCTGATTATCCTTTTGTCTTGAAAAAGCAAGGCAGAGAAAGGCTTAAAATTAAAATTCTATTACTTTTGTTTCATGAACATGTCTTTTTAGGTTAATTAATTTTTTTTATACCAAAGTGAATTATTTAAAACTTGAATAAATTCAAGACAACATAATATTGTGAAGGCACAATACAAACAGTCAATAGCAGTAGTGATGTTTTTTAATAGCCATTAGGCGAGGACATTATTGATACCCTGTTGGTTTCAGTTACATTGTAGTTGCCTATTAATTTTGTATTTCTGATGTATTTGATTTATGCTGCCAGAACTCGTGCATTGCTCATTGATATTTACAATTCATAAATTCTGTCCATTCTTAGCGTTGGCAACACTATATTCCCCGGTACAAAATCCATCGAGACAAGTTTCCAAAACATTTTAATTCAAAATTTCTAGGTAATTAAGATTTTCCTTCTTGTAAAGAGAAACAGTGTACCGCTGCGTGCTTTTATATTTGATGGCGTTCTTTCGTTCCCCTTTCGTACGTCCTCTCCCCATCCATTGCTAGATGAAGGCGAAACCCGGATTGCCCGTTAGCCCACTCATCCATCTGGTTATATTTCCAGCCCCATTATTCTTTCTGCCACGCCCAAAAAGTACACCATCTGTGCTATTCCAAACAAGGGAGCGATCACAATCATCCTTGGCACCGCTCCTTTGTAGAAGGCCTTGATTCCTTCGTTTGTGTAGGTTTTTCGCACACAGTCCACGAAGCCACTGTAAGCTGCCTCTCCCTGGTTACTCCTTATGACTTGAAGCCTTGTCTTCACTACATCCATTGGAGTTACCGCAAGACTTCCGACAATTCCTAAACGAAGAAAGGTAAAGCTGAAGTTACTGTTCCTATCGTCGGTAGTTTCGTCAGCTCCGAAGCGGGGATCGATGAGGCTTTACAGTTTCTTTAAGTTAGAGCTGTGTCTCACGATACTCAAAAGCAAGATAACACGAAATTGAGGAAACTGAAAACCTGTTAAAATCGCTGATGGTCGTAGTTGCGATTTCCTTTAATCGTAAATCGCAATAACCAACCCAGCTTCTACTTCGTTTCCTTGAAATGTGAGTTTCGTTTGCTTATTTACGTGCAACTCTTCTTGGTGAGGTCACTTTGGTTGGCGCAGGGCCTTTAACCAATACGGTAAATGTGAAGCTCTCTCGTTTTACCCGATTCGGTTACGTTCAAGAAACAACCTACCTGCTGCGCAGCCAGCTAATAAACTGTGTAGAGGTCTTGGGCCTTCCTCTTTCATACTAACGGGCTGAAACTGGAATTCAAGCCATACATCACTTATTAACGGCAAATTCACAAGTAGAAGCTTCTTTTACACTTCACCTCAATACTATCACGATTTAATTAATGGATGATTACTGTGGATAGCGTTGAAGGCGGGGTGTGGCTGGCTGCTCAAACTCCGAATATCCTTTGCTATTCACCTCCGAGCAACTCCCGTGGGAATTGCGCCCGAAAATATTGTAATCGTTGCAGAAATAAATGAGTTAAAATCATGTTTTTGTGCTGTATTATCTCACTGTTGTAGTATAATGTCTATTATCTTACTGTTTTAGTACATACTAAAACACTATCCACTTCGGTGGCTAGTGGTGGATATTTACCTTGCCGCTTCGCGGGTCGACGAATGGTTGTTAAATCTCGGTCGTTTTGACCCAACAAAAAACACGTTATTTTTTCTAGTGATTTGTCTTCAGTTGTAAAAGAGCCATTTATTGGTCATAGAATGCTAGGCCTGCACATTACGCGCATGTGGAAATCGGCCCTTTTTGGCGTTTTCCACGCCGGGCTGCATAACTTACGGTGCTGTAGACCAAGCCCCAGTTGTTCAAAGACCAGATAACTTTATCCGGTGGATAAGTCACTCAGTATCAGCACCACAACGTTGTATCCTGTATTGGCAATATTGTGGTACCAACTGAAACACGAATTATTTCTGAACAAGATACAGTCATTATTGTGACGTAATATGTCACCGTGGCAACGGGCAAATCCCGTAAAAACACCCTTTATTTGTCCTTAGTTGCTTCTATCTCAAAAACGATCTCGGTGACCCCATTTTTTATTTCTGAAAAGTAATCAGAATGGCTTGATGAAATTTTCTGCAAAGTTCTGCAGGTGGATTCACAGCCACCTTAACTTTGTGATTTTGTTAAGGTAGCTCTGAATCGTCGACACAGATTTTTTTAAAACGATACGAACTCATGCCGGTCTGAGTTCGTCACGGTCTCATGTAAATACCCCCTAAGTTCCCCTGCTCGGGCCGAAGCTTTCAAGAAGGTACAATTATGCTTCCTCGAGAGTTAATCTTTTAAGGGAGACAGTTTACGGAATGCTATTTCCAGCTCTCTGTCTGAGAGTACTTATGAGCGACTTTTTCGCTACTCGGAAGCCGAGTTTATAATTATCGTTATTTTTTAGCAAAGCAAACCTTACGACCCAGTGGCACTGATTTTTTAATACTCACCTCAAGCCGTAGATAAACAAACAAAGGAAAGTAGATGCAGGAGAAGGGCACGTCCCTGAAACGAGATAGCATAATAATGCGAGCACTTTTGAATATATTGCATTTTCTCAACAGGAACTCCATGTGCTCTACCATGTTTTTTGTTTTTTCAGTAAGATAAACAGGTGACGCAGAATTGAAAGAGTCGGCAGTTGGGTTGTGAGAAAGGGCGGGCACTTACGCCTATCGGCCGACGAAAACTCTCGCCATTTACAAACACAGTTTTCATGAGCGGTTTTTCACGTTTCTTATCTAGTGACAACCCAAAATTCCGTGAAAACAGTTCCTTTCGCAAATCGCTTAAAGTTGAGCGAGTCGGCAAATTTCAAGTATTTCGCGTTTTTTCCGTCTTGTTCACCTCGTACAATACAGGCGAACTATCCTGTAACTGAATGGGTACAAACAGTTTTAAAGTCACAACAGAAAATGACTGTTTCATTGTTATATGCTCACGTTGTCGTCAAACCTAAAATATGGTGATTTCACGTTGTTGTTTTGTGGAGTACGGCAGAGAAATGCACGGAAATTCGTGTTGCACGTGCAGCACGAGTGTTTTTCCTTTTTTAACCAATAATATTTTTGCGACGCGACGGCAAAGAAAACGTCACAAATTTTGCATATTTAATGAGCAAAAACAATAGCTTTGCACGCCGTGCACGTGCATTTTTCATTTTTGTACATTTCTTTCACGTTTTCGGCAAGTCTACGACGTGAAATGACCAATTCTCAAGTTTTACGGAGAACGTGAACAAAAGGCAGCGAATTTGAATTTTCTGTCGTAGATTCAATACCGCACCTCCTAATTCAGTTCCTAGGGAGTTACACTAGTTTTTAGAAGTTAGACAAGCCGACATAACGACGAAAAAGATTAATAAAGCTGAACTTGCAATTTTAAATGACGTTTTCGTTACCGTCGCGTCGCAGATCTTAAACTCCCTAGTGTCAGCCGTAGCCGTCGTCTTTGCTTAAACTCCCTACTGTCGGGGTGGAGGTGGGGAGGAAGGAGAGACTCTGGGGATGGGAGTGTTCGGGCAATTTTCCTTGGCGGGAAATCGCGTGGAAGTGTTGCATTTGGCAACCCGCGTTTTTCTCGCGGGAAATCATATATGGGAACTTAAGCAACGACAACGGCGACGGCAACGAGAACGTCACAAATTTGCATATTTAGTAGGCAAAAACAATAGCTTTGCACGCCCTGCACGTGCGTTTTGCACTTTTGTCCATTTCTTTGCCGTCGTCAGCAAAACTGCAACGTGAAACAGCCAAATTTGAGGTTTTATGGACAACGTCATTACTTGAGGATAAATTTTCATTTTCTGCCCTTAATTGAGCGCCGTTCCTACGAACGTCATTTTTGAGGAACTACCACACCCCCGTCATATTAAAAAAGTTGAAATAGTAACGAAGCGATTACAATAACGCGAATTTATATTTTGAGATGACGTTCTCGTTGCCGTCGCCGTCGTCGTTGCTTAAGTTCCTTATTAGTGACGAGCAACGGGATAAAGAGAAGGAAAGTCGAAGGAAATCGAAATAGCATGAGAGAAGAGGCGACAAAATTTGAGAAACTTTATGCGAAGAAAGCCTCAAGAGAAGCCGAGGAAGGAGAAGAACACCGTAGAGCTAAGAGGAATGGAGCGAGAGACAAAACACATATTTACAACGGTTAGCTTTTAGGTAATGTTTTCCTTGCCTCGCTCTCTCGCATATTTTGTAAACTCGCTAAAAAACGGAGAAGGCCTGAAAACGTTTGCAAGTCCGTGTGGACAGAGATTCTGGCATATTTCAATAATCACATTTATAGTTTTTTTGTGTGAAATGGATGTCCAGTCGTGAGCTGCTTTGTTTGACTGTGAAACTGCAGTCGAGTAAGCGAATTTACTAATCCGTAGCTTCACTTTCTAATTAGGAAGATTTTTGCTGTTGTTCTAAACTGAAGAAAGAGGGTGTAAAGATTATAAGTCAAACGGAAAATGTTGTGAAAGAGATTACTAAGCATGTAATTTCGGGTTTAGTTGTTGATTAAAATTATTGGTTATTGTTTGCAAGGCTTGTTTGTTTACTGCTATCAGCTCAGAGGTGTTTGATCACTGTAAACTGTAGACACAAATGACGATTAATTTTGTACTTTATGCAGAAGCATAGTTATTTCCATATACACTATATTGCTTTCTGGGATTAGAAACGGGAGCTCCGCTTTTCGGCTTGGCCAAATCTATATATTATTCCCGGGGATGTAAAAAGGGGAGAGATGCTCGGCGTCTAGCTTAAGGGGGTGTAAATTTCGGATTTTGGTCTCACTTAGGGTGTTCTGCGCAAAAAAACAATCATATGTAGCCGTGAAGGTCTCCTTTAGGGTTGCGCGCGAAGAAATATAAAAGTGTGTATTTACACTTTTACATTTGTTCACGTAGGTGAAAGTATTAGATGATAATAGGGCCGTTTATACGAGAGAAAATAAGCCGCGGCTAACTCTGGCCGCGGCTTACGTAAGCCGCGAACACCCCGTATAAATGGTACAAAATCTACGTTCACGGCCTTCTCAAGCCGCGGCTTATCCTGGCCGGGGAATTTATACTCGTATAAATAGTTCCTTTCGCGGCTTACGTAAGCCGCGGCCAGAGTTAGCCGCGGCTTATTTTCTCTCGTATAAACGGCCCTAATGTCTTTGCCATCATCATGTATTTTTTATATATCCGTGTTTTAATATGGTCTCTTTTACGGGTCAAAAAAAGCCTGGACCACGCCCAGATTGGTCTCCTTTAGAGGTTTAATTTAAAATTTTCGACGAGCATCCATCCCCTTTTTATATGGGAGTCCTCCCCTCCGGGATATTATCATTGGATTGGCACGTGCCCTCTCCTCATTCTTGAAAACACATATCATTTTTAAATCGCTCAAAGAAGTCTGCAAACAAATGACTTTCAGGAATGCTAAGCGAGAAAACGGCTGTCGTGAAACACGACCACTGAATGTTCGTCCTAACGACCTCCCGCGCGACATCAAGTCCTTCTATGGCCATGCACAGAGGAAGACTACATTCATTCACTATGGCCTTGTTTTCACGACAGCCGTTGTCTCGCTTAACATTTCTGAAAGTGGTTTGTTTGCAGACTTTGT
>NC_090874.1:73077914-73082914 GCF_036669935.1 Montipora foliosa | reverse complement strand
GGGGCACCTAACTACCTTTTGCCAAAAATGCAACGCGTCCAGAATGCTACGGCGCAGATAGTTTTTCAGGAGCGTAAGTTCTCACATGTGACGCCTCTACTTAAATCATTGCGTTGGCTGCCTGTATTAAACGCAACGTATACATTTTAATCTTTTATTAATAATTTTTAAGCTATACATGGACACGCTCCGTCTTATATAATTGACCTTATTTCAGTAAGGAGACGTGGTAGATACAATCTAAGATCTAGTAATAGCTTGATTCCTAATTTGTTCTCAGGATCATCAGCAACACTCGGTGACCGCTCTTTTCACGTGGCAGCCCCTAAACTGTGGAACAGACTTCAGTAACACATACGTTATATAAAATCTTTAAACAGAGTTAACTGAATAGAGTGTAATGTGAAGTGCTAGATTTCAATCCCATATGAACCATGTGAGCGTTAGCCCTACAGATGGAAATGGGCCCACACAAGGACAGAGAAAAACTCTGACCAGGGTGGGAACCGAACGCACGACCTTCGGGTTAGATCTCCGCCGCTCTACCGACTGAGCCACAAGGCCAGACGGGAGCAGGCCGTGGGAAGTGAAGATGTTAAAGTCACGGCAATAAACATGTACAAGTACAAGGAAAGGTTACGTTTATACAAACGTTGGCCGTGTAGCACTTATATTTTAAACAGAGTTAACTGAATAGAGTGTAATGTGAAGTGCTAGATTTCAATCCCATATGAACCATGTGAGCGTTAGCCCTACAGATGGAAATAAGGCCACACAAGGACAGAGAAAAACTCTGACCAGGGTGGGAATCTTTAGGTTGTTTCACGAAGGTTATTAATAAAGACATTGTTATTTCAGAAAGCTTTTTATTAATGAATCGTTACTTTTAAAGGTGATTCCTGTTAGCTTTTCCATGTTGATTTTTATTTATTTGTTGTAATTAGATTCTTATTATCATTTATTCATATACCTTTAGATATTGCATATTATATTGTAATCAATATTGTAATGCGCAATTGGAAATTGCTAGTATTGGTAATTGCACAATAAAAGTTTTAATAAATTTTATTTATTTCTTTGATCGTGAGCTTGGTCGGTCCGGATTGGGAAAAACTGTGCCCTCTGTCTCGAGTACGGCCCTCGGGCCGTACTCGAGGCCTCGGGCACAGTTTTTCCCAATACGGACCTCCCGGCCGGTGAATAACATGTATGTATATTGTATTGTAAGTTGCGGTTTCATTACCTTTCACCACCGTACATCTGTCTTACTTGGTCGTTAACAGCAAGTTTTATCGCTTTTTCGGGGTTGATAAGCAACAAATTTACACCAATGCCTGTACAACGAAGGAAGAAAAACAAGGAAGAAAGTCAGGTTGTGTATGGGCTCGGGTACCCAAAATGAGAAAGTATTGTTTAATTAATAAACAAGCAGGAGTGTGGTATCGGGTTTTAGACCCGATAAAACACGATCTGTGAATAGATGGTTTTCAGCTGACGTCACAGCAACCATGTTGGTGCACAGAACAATAGAGAAAAAGGTCTTGGGAATTTGACTCTGTGGCGGCTGCGTAGGTGACTAATCGCCCGCTGTTTGCTCTCTTTTTGTTTCTAACCTTTGAAAAATAATCGTAGTAAAGCAAGCAAGTTTAAGCAGTGGCCACAAAAGCCTCGTAGCTGTGCAATTTAGAATTTGGATTAGAGTTTGTATCGGCTTAATTTTAGTTAACCTGTGTCAAACAGCAGAGCCAAATTCATTGTACATTTTGTACCTTTGTATAAGCCCTGTACTCCTTCTGCCCTGGCCACTTTCCATAAGCAGTCCACCCTAAGATAAAATTAAAAAAAAAATCGAAATGAGAAGAAGACATAGAATTCTTAATAGTAAAATAACAAACTAAATAAGCTCAATTCCCTTTAACCCATTGACTCCTAGGAGGTAGACTTAAAAGATTTTACTCTGTCTGACTCTAGACGATTTTACTCGTCAATGGGGGAAAATTCAGGAGTTAAAGGAAACCCTCAAATAAAGCTTTGAATAAAAATTTGTTGCCTCTGTAGCGTAAGATTTAAAAAATCGCCCATTTTACTGCTAACCAAGTGAAGCATTAACTATGAAAAATACCATCTTTATCACCCAAATAAAACTTAGAAAAAAATGCGAATGCCAGATGGCATCCGAATGCACGACCTCCAAAGTTCTATCCACTGCGCTACTGGAGATCCTATGATGAGCGAGGGTTATCTGTGGGCTTTGACAAGAACTATACATCTCGCAGTCAAATAAACACATTTATCGCTCTATTGATGACCTTGTTACGTAACACATATACAGTTATATAACAGCATGGATTTGAGAGGGTCGGCGCAGCAGAAAGACCACTCGCCCTCCACCACTCAGTTGGTCCGTGAAGAGAAATTCCCTCTCTCTCCCCAGTCTCCGCTCGACCGCGCGTTTTATATTGGTTTCAATTCTTTAATTGTTCTATTCCGAGAGGTTTTTCTCCGGATACTCCATTCTTCCACTACCATTTAAAAAGGAACATCCGATTTGATCTGATTTTATTTTTAATCTCCAAAATTGAACCAGCTTAGTAAATCGTCCAAATGAGGTTTATAAGAAGATTGTAGGTATAGAACTATAAGCAAAATGATTAACAATTACTATAAGGTAGAGGACTTTTTTTTCATTAAAGTTCTGAATATTAACAATCAGAATCTGCAAACAAGCACTAAATAATTTAGAGAGCATCTTCACGTTTTGTCCGACTCTTAGCTACAGTAGGTTTATTCATTCCCACAGCTAACATGGCAGTGGCCATAACAGAGAAATAACTATGAATAATGGATTGCAAAGTGTAATTTATACTTACAAATGTTTGTATTGCTTTCGAGGGCCCAGATTTCGCTGATCCTGAAGTCTTGTTTTGGCGAGATCCAACGGGAATGTACAAGAGACACCGACAACTCCGGCAATAGCTCCATTGATGAGTTTGGCTGAAAAACTAACAAACCCCGAAACTTGAAAAATTGAATCCTTCCATCTCGTTCGTTTTTTTTTTTAATTAAGGTAAAAACAGTGGGTCAGCATTCAAAGGCCAGACCCTTTCACAACGATTAAACATGCCGATGAAAAGATAATTTCACTTTCATTGTAAAAGAGGAATATCACACTGTACATACATCACAACTGAAACGGCAGGGCAAACAGATCGAGAAAACTACGTTCTTTTTCATTAAATTTTCCTTAAGTGACCTTGCACGCGTATTTTCTGCTGTCAGTCCAGTAGACCTGCAGAACTCTTTAGCACTGTAGCAAGAGACAACAGACAACACCCAAGTAACGCAATTTAAATACGAGAAGAGGATTTAAACTGTCAACAGACGAGCAATGATCGAAAATCTCAACGTCAAAAAGAGAAACAATAAATACTTACAGTGCGACGCGCCTTACCGTGGCCCTCCTAACAAAGTTTTTTTACAAATTGTCCGCCAATCAGGATGTGCAAATTTGTTTGACAGTCACGCCTCCTTGCAAAGTTTGCGCAGTTGTAAGTTGAACACCGTTGCATGTTGAATTGATGTATTTTCGCGTAGCTGTCAAATGTGAAAGTTTGTTGGGTGGCCACGGTATTAAAGGCGCGTTGCATTGTAACTCCTTCGTGATTTTCTTTTCGCCTCAAAACTAATGAAATAACCAAAAAACTTTCAGCACTCTTAATGTGATTTAATTAAATTTTCATTCTAATTCAGTAAATAAAACATATCTTAAAAGTTAAGCTTTAATACGTCAGTCTGGATTGATGAGTCACTGATGAGTGAGAAACACATTCAAACAACGACGAAGGATTTATTTAAGAGTCAGCCCACGTCCTTACACTTCAAAACAGATCGCATATAAGCTTGATACATTTCGCCGGACTGCCTTCATCTATCAGCAGGAGTAACACATTCGATTTGGACTGTAAAAGTAGAATTTTTTAGCTTGTTTGATTTCATCAAACTGCGCTTGTTTAACAATTAAACCGTCTTCTCATCGGCGAAAAAATTCTTGGTTATGTTTTGTAAAAATATCGAATCGGAGTATTCTTTGAGAACATTAATTTCTGAATTCGAAACATAAATTAAAGCTTCTGTGATAATATTTTCCATATTCTTGTTCCTTCTCTGTTCGACAATATTTTTCCTGGTTTCATTAAGGTTTCATTGGTTAAATAATTTATGTGCTTCAGATTTTTGTCTTAACCTGCCAGGAGAGTCAGACGAAAAATAAATTATTTTAAATTGTTGTGGCAGTTTGACTGAACTTTAGGGTGATACATGTTTATACGCTGGGAAGCGGCAAGAAAGGTTTTTTTTGGTACTACAAAGACAAGACCAACGGAGGTCTTGACTTCTTTCATGTTTCAAACGAAATGACTCATCCCCATTTCCATTTTCCTGATTTGTCCAATCCACAGAAGGACAAAAAATAAAGTTCACTCGTACTTGCTACTTTCAAAGAGTACCGAAGCCTTTCATAATACTTAAATTGGGATGGTAAACAAAAAAATGATCCTTTGATCTAGCCAGCGTTTATGTGATTGAATCTTGGCCCTTTTTAAAGGACATTTCGCCATCTAGGGCATCTAGAATTCGTCACTGATCTACTTAGATTTAAAAGCATCAATTGCTTATCATTTCTTACCTGCGAGGTTTTTCCATGCAACGATTTCAGTTGATTGTTTTTCAGTGGTCTTTCAAAATACTCTGGCATGGATTTGCTTAGCTTCTGTTCCCGCCTCTGCAAACACACGCGCCGCCACAGTTTCTTTATATACTGTCCAATTGCATCGCTCGATAGAACCTGTGACGCCACAATGGACCAATCAGTGATTGCGTTACATTGGCCTACCAACTCGGTGGATCTCGCTAGACTGGAAACTGGAAAATGTATACTTGAAAATAACTTATTTACGTACTTTTAAAATTATGTTCACACGCTAAAGAACAAAAATTTACAT
>NC_090874.1:73070414-73072914 GCF_036669935.1 Montipora foliosa | reverse complement strand
AGAGAGAACCCGCGCCTGGCTCAATAACGATCTTCTAACAAAAAGCAAAACTTTATTCTCTAGCAGTGTCAGAAGTAGGGCCATTTGTGCCAAAAGATACTACTAAAGAATACACCTTACACCGCAAAAACTGATCAGTTATTTAGTGTCGGAAAGCTTGAAAGGACACTACTTACACAATGAAATTTGTCAGTTAAACCTAGTTACGATCAGCTACATAAATGTTTACTATGTTTGAAAATATCACGAACTTACTGGCCATTTAA
Source organism: Montipora foliosa (assembly GCF_036669935.1). Taxonomy (NCBI): domain Eukaryota; kingdom Metazoa; phylum Cnidaria; class Anthozoa; order Scleractinia; family Acroporidae; genus Montipora; species Montipora foliosa. Next base: position 73,072,648 of record NC_090874.1, on the reverse strand, counting down.
CGCCAAGAAATGGCCAATTTGACAATTAGTTGCTCATTGACCCGTTTGTAGAAACCAGACAAGAGCTGCGACTTTCCAATTGACCTTGCTTTTCAAAACTTCAGAGAAAATGTCTCCGCCAAAAGAATTTTCAGGGAGGGAAACACTCTTCTCTGCAAAGTGCAGTCGGAATGGCTATATAAAAACGGTCCTGGCATCTCAATTGCACCTTGTAAAACTAAAACTAAAAAACAACGCGCGAGAGAAAATTACACGTCTCGTCCTATGAAATATTAAAGTACAGGAAATCGTATGAACGCGAGCGCACTTCGTGGTTTATGGAAACAAGTGGTGTTTTCAGAGTTCTCAAAATTACGCAAGCCGCAGGCGAGTGCAATTTGAGAACTTTCAAAACATCACGAAATGCACGAGCAAGTTCATACAATTTTTTATTTATTATATACTCAAGAAAATAATTATTACCAAATTGTCGTGTTTCCGTAGCAACTTCCGTATTGCACTCGAAACTATTTAACAATTAGACCCGTAGCCCTTGCGGGCTACGGGTCAATAGCCCATGAGACGAAGCCAAATGGGCTATTGACCCGTGGCCCTTGAGGGCGAAGGGTCTAATTGTTTTAGTATCACCCAACTACAATCTTGGACAAATTAAATGGAACATTGAGACCACCCCTCCCCCCAAAATCAGTGATGGGAAAATGGCGCGTTTTGGCCTTCACGCACCTTCATCTTTGATTTGGGGGAGAGGGGGCATTTCTGTTCCATTTTATTCTGTCCAAGATTGTCTATGAGCCCCTGCTTGGCGTTACCAGTAGTATATGGGGTAATCACGACACGAAATCTGCTCTCGTTCGCTCAAAAAATTATATCATCCGAATACCTGAGAGTTGACTGTAATTATTTTCATAAGCTATTTTTACGTTTAAAGCAGGAGACCTATAAAATGAGAACATATTTTGCAAACAAAAAAGAGAATAAAACTATTGGGGAAAAAAAAAAGAAAAACAAAAAGAAAGAAATCGGATGTAAGGAGGATTCGAACCTTCTACCACAGATTATCTACCCCATCCAACTACCCAAGCTACCCACATTCTACGCTTTAGACTTTGCACCCGTGCGCCAACCATACCGAATATGCAAACTTGTTGAATTTTTAAGAAATGCATTTGCGCTCCCTTAAATTTGTTGGCGATATTTACCTAATCTATCTTCTGATTTTTCCACGCTGAAAAATAGAGCATGATTTACTTTCACAAAAGTGTTGATGGGCACGATTTGCGGGCTAACAGCAACGAATTTTGTCGATTTTTCACGATTTTGTCGTCTGGACAGAAAGGTGACAGAACAGATTGACACTTTTTCCATTGCTTGTTAACCGTGCTTAACCGTTGAAAAGCGTCTCAAAACAGACGTTAATCGTATAAAAAGTCTCGTGAATCGTGCCTTAAACGTTTTAATGTCATGTAAAACCATTCAAGTGCTCTACAAAGCTTTAAAAGCGCTACTTAAAGGCTTGAGTCTTTTGCCATTGCTTCGTTTAATCTCGGCGATGCAACCCTACATAGACCCTATACAGGAGTACCCAACGAACACTTTTTCTCGATGGCATTTTTTTCGTCAATTCTACGAAGAGTTATACCCTTATTCTTGATCGTACTGGCAAATTTTCATTTTAGGTTTGGCTTTTTTATACGCTCCGCTTCTCTTAAAATATCTTCCATGTAGTATCTCAACATAGCAACACTAGCGACGAGCGTGACTGCGTCAGAGGCCAGTGGTTTCGGATGATTAATGTGTTGACATATGACCTCTTAATTGACCAAATCTTGAATTTGTGACGTCATACCTTCCTTAGACAATCTTGGACAAATTAAATGGAACATTGAGACCACCCCTCCCCCCAAAATCAGTGATGGGAAAATGGCGAGTTTTGGCCTTCACGCACCTTCATCCTTGATTTGGGGGAGAGGGGGCATTTCTGTTCCATTTTATTCTGTCCAAGATTGTAGTCGGACAGAAAAGGCAGTAATAAAGTTAGCAAATGCCAGTTGAAGAAATATTTATTTGGGAATAAAACGAAAGAAAGCGTCACGCTTTTCGCTACTCGAGGACTATTACTAATAGTCCTCTAGTAGCGTAGCCAATCAAAATGCAGGATCTGCATTAGTCCACTAGTTGGGTGATACTAATTTATATTAGTATCAACCAACTTGTGGACTAATGCAAATCCTGCC
>NC_090874.1:73057914-73065414 GCF_036669935.1 Montipora foliosa | reverse complement strand
TGAGGAAAAAAACATGTAAGACGACCTATCAAAACCTTGCCATGAGAGCAAGCAGTTATTTTGATTTTCATGATGAGAAAAAAAAAAGAATTACATCTAAGTAAAAGTTACAAGACATATTTTTAAAAATGTACAGTTTAATTACTTTTGAGCATTATTATTCAGACAACAATAACAACAACAACAACAACAACAAGGAAATACATGATCTAGTGTTTCAGATGTAACAGGTACATGTACTGTCATTATTTAAAATTTTATTCATGACATCTTTTTTTTCCAAGAATAATTATTATTAGCAGTCACAGAACATAGCATCCAAATACAACACAAAGCCATCATTTGAAACACCAGACATTTATCCAGTGCATAATATTAAATATTTATTATTTATAATAAGTACTGTAAGAACAGCAGTGTTAAGGGAATTGACTAATTATTATAAGTAGTTGAAAAATAAACAAACAATTTTTTTTTTCTTAATCTTACAATAACAATCATGTACAACTTTCTACTCTGATTACATAACCAAGAAAAAGTTGGCTTGGCTAACAATACAAGAGAAAGGTCAAGCAAAAACAACACACCTTTTCTTATGGAATCGACAATACCCAAATATTCTTGCAGGTAAAAGGCAAGCCTTTCATTCAGAAGGCGAGGCATCATGAGTTCTGACTCCATAGATTGTTGCATTTGGGTATGTAAGCATTCAAATTCAAACAAATTGTGTGGAAGATGGTTAAGTACTCAGCGATTTGATCAAGGGCAGAGGCCTGCTGTACAATTGTACTGGTATTATGTATTTTCGTGTTCTTCAGCTCTTGACAGATGAATGTTTTCATTTCACAAAATGCTACATAAACACTTAGTCATAACAAAAACACTGAACAGATCAGGAAGAGGAATTACCTCATGACGTTCAACTGATAGATTTTAAAACAAAAAATGCAAATTCATGCTACAAGTAATTAACTGCATTCAAGCAGCGTTTTCCCCCTGAAAAACATTGAGAAGTGGCTACAGTGTAGTTTTTTTCGTAGATTCCTAAAAAAAATGACTGCCTTAATTTGTAACCTTTAGCAGACATCAAAAATTACATGTACTTCATTTCCTGAAAGAATTTCAATTGCATTTTACCATCAGGAAGAGAATTGCCTCATGACTTTCAACTGGTAGATTTAACAAAAAATATATATATTTAAATGCTACAGGTAATTGGCTGCATTCCTAAAAAAATATTAGGTATTAATTAAAGACTGGCCACATCATGTAAATTCCTGAGATCCCTCAATAAAACTTCCACCAGAATTATTTGTAATATTTTGCAGACATGGATTGATCAACATCAAAAATTAAATTATTTGTTAAAAGAACTGCAATCTTTTTGTATTTTACCAAGCTTACGACAAAGCTTGTGGTTAGTAAAGGAGCACAATAATTATAATATTTTTTGTGCTTCAGAACCTTAGTTGCAAGAAGTTTCCTACAAAATCAGCATAATATTATAGCAAAAACTCAGTGATAATGTTATTGATTAAGTAGGTTCTGTACAATGAATTTAAGTGAACAGGTTACTAACATAGTCAAGCTACAGAAGGTAAAGACATGTTAATATAACAAGACGCTCACTTTTTCTTCGATTTCTACCCATTTTTATGGTAAGGGTTGTTGCCATTCCAATCCCACTTTGCATGCACAACGTCTCCCCAGCAAAGATGGTACTGATTTTCCAGACCTCATATGGGTGGAGTGAACAATCAATGTAAAATTTACAATGCAATACAACATAATAATAAAAAAAGCGAAGACATTATAAAATTATCAGCAATATCTGATTTGTAATAATGAATTTACATCAACAGTACATTACAGTACATTAATTAGACAATAATAATTTATTTATTATTGTTCCACCAGATTCACTCCAATACATGGAGTTCATTTTACATGCAGATGCACATTAATTTTAAATAGCAGAAAGAGTGCCTCAATTATTGCTGCAACAATGATATTGCATGATGAGTCCAAAATTCAAGTATACTCAGTTATTCTGCTTTGTAAACAATCAACATTACAAGACACCAAACAGCACTACTAGACAAAGTTTTTGTAGTAAAATTGATTAATAATAATAATAATTGCTCATCTCCAGTTTCTATTGTAATGAGTAACTATAATTACCAAAGGAGAAAATTCAACCAGGGTAAAACTGTACAGTGTTGGTACTAATATCAGCACCAAAACAAGACCACCACTCAATTGATGTTGATGTCAATCTCATGAAGACTTTTTATTATGTACTTTTGTATGTGTCAATTTGCAATTGACATATGTTTGGACCTCTTCCCTGTTCCACTTCAAATTGTCTAAATTACTTGTTAACAAGACCTACACCTGAACAATGTGTGATTGTCCTTTGGAATGTTCACACAATATACATGTAATGCCACATGGTCATTGGACTGAGGTACAGATGATGATACCACTATTTATAAAAATTCAAAACAATTTGTTTTTGATTGGCCCACCAGTTACGGTTTAGCTAGCTGATTGGCCTTCGATTGAACAATGTCATTTGTCCAATAATTCTTCTATCAAAAATTGGCAGATTGATTGCATCTAAATTATTGTCTGATGATAGAAAAATAATAATATTATTCTGTAATAAGATGATGTCATTCAAAAATTGTAACCATAAAACATTTTCAGAAAGCACCAAAATTACTGAACATGGCAATATTTTTTCAAATTTTTGGAGCTTTAAAAGCAAACACATTAACAAAACAATAATAATAATAATAATAATAATAATAATAATAACGATACTCTACAACTAACACCAACCCACACAAAAACAACAAACAAGGAGGTCCCTTCTTGCAAATGGTCTTGTGACCTTGAGCTTAAGATAACACAAATGTGGTGTTAACGCTGAGGGTCAAAGGACAAAGGGACTAAGACCACTAATTTGAGATATTATGCAAAAACCCTGGCAAATAAAAAAATGTAAACCACAGTTGTCATTGCATGGCCATGGTAATTTTTGAAAGTGGTTCATGTGTGCCAATGACAACAACCTTTGCATACTTGAGTAAGCATGTTATGGTGTAAAATATTAGATGTGATACATCAGAATACTTAAAAGCAAAAATCTAGATGTCTTTCAACAGCCTTTACACATGACAAACAAAGTACACATGTATATTTAATGGACACAGAAGTTTTTCAGTGCAACTACAATATCAAAACCTTGAAAGAAGTGTTGACTTGCATGTATGTTCTGTTTAATGGGTAGATTTCAAATCTCATCTCTCATATGTCATGTGAGTACCAGTACTTCTTACTTTTAAGCAAGCTTTACTTGGTTATACGTTGTGATTGATTGAAATTGAATACCAGCTTGATGGACACATATTGTATTAATGGGTTTTGTCCCACTTAAAAAACTTGACATACAACTTCATCTGACATTATTTGATGACAATCATATTTCAAATTTTGTTTTCAAGAGATCATAAATTTTTAACATGCACATACTCTTGGCTGAAAACAACTTTAAAACGAAGAGCAAACATGCAGATAAAACTACACAGCATAAGGGTTTTTCATTTGGCCAAAAAAGAGATGCCATGTTTAAAACCTTGAAAAACTTGCTGGAACGGAGAGCCATTATTTTGTGTCAGAAGCTTTTCTCGATGGGAAAGAAAACAGTAGCAGCAGAGGTACATGTAGCCGTAAAAATGCAACAAAATAAATGTGGCTCCCATTAACCAAATAGTATCCTTCGGGTTTTCAGGCCCTAGTAGTTTGGAAGGGTGAATAGTGCTATCCACTGGATAACTCAATTGGTTTTGCTAGTGTTTATCCGCTGGATATTGATTTATCTGGCAGATAGCGGTGTCCACCATTTGAACAAACCGAGGACATTATGTTACTAGAAATAACACCACAGTGTCTCTTTAAAGTGCCCCTGTGACCAAAAAATCCATTCTCATTTTTCTTTGGATTTTTCAAAACTACAGTATGTTAAGTAAACACTGAACAACCAACTGGAATTTTCCTATTTAATGGTCCGCCATTACTAAGTTTAAGAACTTGAGAGATCTGGATCAAGGAGGAAATGACGTCAAAGGCTCACTAACTAGTTTAAGAATGCAATGTGTGTGACTATGCCACAGAATTAATATGCAGCACGGGACTTTTGGGCTTTCAGACCTTTTAACTCGCGTTTTGCATAATACAATAAGCTGCATTCACACACTGAAATTTTCAGCGAGTGAGCCTTTGACGTCGCTTTTCCATGGATCCAACCCTCTGAAGTCCAATCGGTCAGTTTTGAAAGTGAGTAATGGCGGACAATGAAATCCGAAACTTACACTCAAAGTGTTATGGCCTTTGGAAAAAAATCAAAGCTCAAAATTTGTGTGTGTTAATTAAAGTGTGTTAATTAAGCAAACACACTTTCAAAATCTGAAGAAGAAAAAAAGGGAGTGATTTTTTTTATCAAATTAAAGGAAACTCTGCCTCTAACTTCTTGAAGAAAACTTTTCGCAAGAAAATGTATTATGAATTTAAACTATTTTCCTTTGTTTTGCAAAATTCTGTCAACAGGTGGCCCTAGCTTAGGATTATGGGCAGAGCTGGAGAATTTGTTTTCCCTTTTTTGGCCAGATTTCTCTAATTCAAAGATCCAAATGACTTGCACCATCCTGGAACATGAATTATTTTTATCTTTTTTTGCCATGGTTCAACAAACTACAAAATTCAACAGCCTGACATAGTCTGAAACAAACATAACCCAAAAATATTTAAGGTCTTTGATAATAAATTACATGTATTGTTTTGAGACCTCTATCTCCTCCGGCCACAATAAAGAACCTACAAACCTGCTCCACCAGGCTTGTGTGTTTTTAGACGTTACTTTTCACATATCACCACTACCCAACCAACAATGAGACAGCCATACTATCTTCCAAGGGTAAGGATGATATATGGAAAACCTAGAGTTTGGAATTCTATTAATGAATCTGTCAAATATTCCAGCTTTAGACTATTCAAAAAGAAAGTTATAAAAGAATACTGACAATAATTGCTTCAGCACCATTTCTGTTTTGTTTTGCTCTATGTATAATATGCCTATTTTTCATGTTGTGTTTTTTGTTGTCCCCTCTGATTTGCCAAAAGAATATTTAAATTACTATTTTACTGTAGTTTTAATAGCTCCCTGATTGCTTAGGTTCTTAGTTAGTTATTTCAGGAGGACAGTTCCCTTTCAGTTTGTCCCTAAGGGGCCGATTACATGAGCCGGGCTGGCCCGGTTAGGCGGGCTGGCTCATTTAGCTAAGATCCCCGCATGTCTGAGAAATACACCAAAAATCAAGTTTGCGTATGATGCCGGGATCCCGGCTAACCGGGCTGACATTTTTCCATGTAATCGCATTCACCAGGACAGCCCGGTTAACAGGGCCAGCGATTTCTAACCACATTACTCCACTTTAGAGCAAAATGGTCCACGGAATAATCGTTTTTTAATGTTTAAATAAAGGATAAATAAGATAGAAAACCATAAGGCTTCTTTACATTGTAGATTGGTGAATTTTAATAACAATTTAGTGAGACAAATGTCTCTCCACTTCTTGTTGTTGTTGTTATCTTTTTTCGCACGACTTACTCTAAATTTAGTCCAAGCCGGGCTGGCTCATGTCATGTAATACCAGGCTAAAACTCATCCCAGGAAACCTGACCAGCCCGGCTGACCAGGCTGGCCCGGCTCATGTAATCAGCCCCTAATTTACCTGTAAAATACAACATGTATGCACTTGTGAAAGGGTAAAATAAAGTTGTTGTTGTTGTTGTTGTTGTTGTAGTTGAGTTAGGGTGTCTTGAAAACAAAGACCCCTAAGACTTGAAAACAAAGAAAGTAACCCAAAACCCAAAATTTGGCTAACCCTGGGCCTAACTAGGCCTAAAGTTGGTTTTTAGGCCTAGGGTTAGCCAAATTGAGGGTTTTGGGTTACTCTCTTCGTTTTCGAATTTTGGGGTCTAAGAGGTCTTTGTTTTCAAGACACACATTGAGTTAAGCCAGAAACCCATAAGGGTTGCAAGGCTGCTGCCTAAGAAAATTTTAAGGGGGCCCTCAGAGCTAAACGCTGAGAACTTAGGAGCCCAACATATGAAGTGAAAGGTGTTGCTGTGAAAAATTAAGGCGCCCAGAGCTATTCTTTGAGAGCCCCAGGCTACCGGGTTCCTGTTAGGCAACAGCCTTGGGTTGAAACGTGTAATGCGCGTTCACAGCTTCTGAATATTCAGTGTGAACTGATTGGTTGAATGTTTCAGTGCTAAGTACCATATTTGGAAACCCCTCGCTCTTGTTGTTCCAAATATGGTACTTAGCAAATTGAATATTCAGAAGCTTGTTTCCCAGCACACAAGGGGCCATTACATGTTTCAACCCTTATGGGTTTCTGGTTAAGGGCCCACAGAGGGATTTTTCGCGCGTTGCTTAGGAAGTGAAATGTTACTTCCAGAAACTGACGTCATCATATCATGAGCTGACAAGAAATACCACTCACAAGCAAAAGTCACCACACAAACTGTTGTTTCCATCGACGTTTTTTCCTCACCCTTCCTTTCGCTCGTTCTCAGATCAACTGCGCATGTGTAAACAAACTGACTTCCGGTTTGAGAAAAAAGCAAAATTTCCGGCGGTTTTAAATTGAATTAAATTTTTTTTTACATGGCACGTTTCACCCCTAAATCCTGAATATAGCTAAGCACTGATTTTTTAAAATCATCTTTTTTGAGAAAGTTATGGGTATTTCAGTATCGTTTATGTCTTTAAAAAGAACAATTTTCAAAATAAAAAGAAAACCATCGAGCTCACAAACAAGAATGTTAGTCAACATGCGTCTTCTCATCAAGATACCAGCGATACCTTACCACAACCGCTGCAAAAGGAAAGGAAAATCAACCATCCATTCCATCTACGTCGCAAACGGAACAAGAAAATCAACAATTCAACTTAATTCCGTCGACCGAAACACCAGGTAACGATCATTCTGGTAATCTATCCGCCTCATCACAGAATTCACTGATTACATCGCCGCCAGTGAGTACAAATCATTAATTTCGAAGTAACCGTTTACCTAAACTTGTATTACCATCGTTTAATGGGAACCTGCTTGAATGGCAATCATTATGGGACACTTTCCGGTCTGCAGTACACGATAACTCTACAATTAGTGATGTCCAAAAGTTCAATTATTTGAGAGCGCAGTTACGTGACGCAGCTGAAAGAGTCATTGCCGGGTTGCCATTAACCAATGCTAATTACGCTAAGAGTATCCAGTTGTTGGAAGAGAGATTCGCTCGACCCCACAAGATCATCAACCCACACATGGAAGCACTACTGAACCTACCATCACCCATTATCATTTAAGCAGTTTAAGGTTTTTTTACAACTCAATTGAGACCCACATCAGGGAACTTGAGACACTAGGA
>NC_090874.1:73047914-73052914 GCF_036669935.1 Montipora foliosa | reverse complement strand
ACTCTCGGAAATCGGTCAGTAATAAATAACCGTAAAAGAGAATTTTTCCTTAGGAGTTAACCTTTTGGAAATGGTGTTTCTTGAGGGTGATTATTTATTTACTATCTTTTAACATCGGATATCCCGTTTCCACAAGAGTCCAACATCCGAAGACAATGGCACTAAATCTCGGTTTTCTGCTTTTATATTAAGGGCGCGTTCGATTGACCCTATTCCGGAATAAGAATATGTGGAGTGATGATTAAAACGGTATCTTTGGCGCGTTTCGAAGCAGCAAGGATAATAAAAATATGTTTAAAATAGCATTTTAGCAGAAGTTTGACAATTTTAATGTGAATCTCCGTAAAAACGAAGGATTTTAAACTTATATTCCATGTATTCCTATTCCGGAATACGGTCAATCGAACGCACCCTAAATGACGCGCCAAGTGTTGCGCTGAAAAGATTGGGGCAAAATGAAAAAGTAAAATTTCCAAGTATCTGAGCATAAGAACTGATTTATTAAAATTCCTTCAAGTTTTTAAACTACTTTTTAGTTTGTGTTTTTCAACCAGAAGGTTTTTCAGGAATTTTATTACGCTAGATCTCAAAAACTCAAACTAATTTATACGGCACTTTAGCATCATTAACGGCAAACATCCGCATATTTTCAACGCGACGCCAAAATCATTTCCGGTTGCGGAGAAACTGACAAGGAAGTTGCAACAATTTACATGTAAAAAAACTGACCCCACAAATTTGAGTGACCTTGAGTGGCTTCGTTTTCTGACGTTTTTATGCAGGTACGGTTTTGATTCCAAATATGTCCTTGTTGACTGCCCTTAAGCCACCAACGCAACATCTTTGAATCAGATGTATCAGAACTGTCGACGCACAAATGTTAAATGTATCGCATTGTCGAGTATTAAATTCGTACTAAGTCTAAAATGTGGTGGCCATTACCGCGAGAAGACATGTACAACAGACATGCCTACTTCCTGCCACTGTGTAATATGTGTATTTCGTGAATTTGAGGAAAAGCTTCGATTATCAGAACATCATTTCATTTCGAAAAACTGAAGAAAGAAAGGTTTCCTGTCCTTTGGTTTTTTTTTGAAAGAGCCACATCCTGACAAATAAATCAGAAAACTGAGATATCTAATAGCAGAGAAATTTGCGCTGCTATACGCAGCATTTTTCCAATACAAAAGTCTTTCCTGTTTTTCTCCGAAAAACATCCACATGAGCAAATATAATGATTTTATGCGGGCACAATATACGTGACCTCGCTTGTATTGACTTTGTTTGCTGTGACGCAGGCTCTGACGCCATGGCTGGCTAAGCAGAAGAGGCCTGGATCTTGTGGCGTTTACATTTACAAATTGTACTTGTTTATGAGGAGTACTTGTAAAACAGTAGGTGTCGACAAAACACGCGTTCCATCATGGACTCCGATCCTGTTGAGAGTAAATACATTGCACAAGGAAACCCTGAAGCGACTACAGATACAGATTCCGACATGAATGGATCTTCGGAGACGCTAAATTTGGACAGCAGTTCCGAAGGTTCCCTGGGGAAGGCAGAGTTGGCTTGTCGCGAAAGGATTCGCGAAGAAACTCGGATTGTAGTTTTAGACTTCCTAAGTTCCTTGCCCGCTGATAAGTTGACTGCCAGAAATCTTGTCCCTAAGGAAAAGAAGCGTTACCACTTGAGCAAATCAATGCAAAGACTGTCCAAGAGTTCTAGCGATGTTGGTTCGTACGAGCATAAACGCCAAAAATTTTTACAAATGGCAAGACTTCAAAGAAAACTGTCGCTAAACTTGAAGAAGGACATTGAGAACTTCGATCCAAAGACGCTCAAGCAAAGATCTCAACAAAAAAAGGAGTAAGTAACGTAGTTACCTTTTATTCTAGATTTTGATAATAGCTACAGTAGCCAAGTCGAGTTAAACTATATAAGTATGCCCCAAATTGTGTCCCCTTCAATTCCCAAAGGTTGTTTCTCATTGAAGCACAGCTGGTCGGTCTAAGAATCAACAAATTTTAGTTAAAATCTCGCGTACTTGCGGACATTTTACGTACGAAGATCTTACGTGAAAGTCGCTGTCTCCACATGTGCGCCACTCATGCATGTCAAACTAATGTGGACTTGGTACATTGTATATAAAAAGCCATCCTTTGCTATTATCTTCTCTAACGGGAGCTTTAGAATGGCTTGCAGTGTTTATCCCAGACCGTCTATAGGACCGATTAGTCCCTGCGTCAACCCGGATGTGCACTGTACTACAACAAGCACGTACAAAATTTTCCTCTTTGAAATGTAGATTTGTTTGCTCAACTAAATTCCGGTGGAAATAAGCGGTAAGGAGCTTTATTCTTTCTTTTTCAATCCAAGCTAAACCTCTATTTTTCCCCAGAGAAATCAATAGTTAATACTATACACATTCAATATGCGTACAGTATCCGGATGTTTCGCGAGGAATCGAAAAATTAATAAGCGACATTGTAATCATTCACGTTCCTTGTCGTAACGTTGTTAGTACCATTGATTGGTATCATCGGGCGAATCGCCTTTAGCTTTGAGCAAACAGGCTTTCGGGCGAAACAACCGTAATTCGTACGCTTCACGAAAGAATATAACATGAAGTTTCCAGTGTGGTGGTCTACATCTGCTGGCTGGATTAGCTTGACGCACTAAGCAAATGAGCAAATGAGACCAGTCGAGAATAAATATACAGCCAGATGTCAGGCTATAATAGCTGGCTGCTGGATCCTTTACACAGTCAAGCGAATAATTCTTTTCACACATTTTGGTTGGTCAACTCGACAGTCATTAGCAGGCACTACTCACCTCTAAGCAGCCAATGAGAATGAAAAGGGCAAACGTTTAGTCTTGATTCTTTTGGAAAGACTGAAGTTTTTGGGTTGTTAGGTATTCAGCTTGCATGACATGTTTATTCAATATATTTATGTTGTGGTTCAAAGATTTTCTTGGTTTAAAAATTTTCAAACCAATTTCAATCTCAATTTTGATACTTATTTGTCAAATTAATATTCATTATTATAATCTGAAACAAAGGAAAAATCAAAGGTGAACCAGTTTGAAAATTTTTGAACCAAAATATGTTATTGAACTGCAAAATTTACTAAAGCTTGTGGTGTCAGGTAAAGATCCATCCCTTTCATTAACACTGCAGACTGTGAACAATTGCCAAATAAGGCATGGATTGCACTTGGAAAACTTTTTGGAAATTTTTTTTCCTTTGCGGTAAAAATCTGTCATCAGTTCACATTGCTAAGTGCGACCCCAAGTTTTCCACTTGAAAAATTTTTGGAAAATCAGCAAAAACGTCAAAGTTGCCATAGTGCTTGGGTGGGGCAGGCAGATTTTGGAAACTCGAGCTAAACAACAGAAATCATTGCGGTAAGTGTCAACGCTTGTCAATGAAACGTGATTGATTTGCAACATGATTTAATTATGCGAACAAAACGTGGGAATTCTGACATCTTCGCGCTTTTGTTAGGGATGGACAGTTTTTATAATCCTTCCCAATTTCAAGGTTTTTACGGATTATGCAAGCAGGTCGACCTGTAGCACATCGAAACTCAGCCACGGCCATTCACAACCCCAAGGTTTTAACATAGTCTTCAAATTCGCAAGCAAGCACTTCGGCCATCTTCATCATCTTCTCCATCATTTCCTTGGGATGCTGATCTTTAGGAAACTGGCAAACAATCTTATGAAAAGTGGACGAGCAACAAGAGGAAAGTGTTGATTAGCCTAAGAAGTAGCAAAATCACTGCAATAGTTATAAATAAGGCTTCATCAGGACGCATGTTGCTTGAAATGATAACGAACTATTTTCTTAGTGAAATTCTATTCCACTTGTCAAATTATGAGTCAAAACTCTACTAGTGCAACCCTACAACGTCAACTAAAAGTTTTCATTTCCAGTTACGGTTTCAAATTTTTGTGGTTTTTTTGGTCGGCATAGTTGAAAACTTTTCTCAAAATGTGCGACCTAATTGCCTAAGAATGGTCAGTATCAATATAGAGCCGCTGACAGTGCAAATAGATTCATTTTGGTTTTCTTCCAAGAAGGCCAATGTGGTAGTCATGAATAGTCTATATATCATATTGTATTAAATGTCACACTTTGGGGTGTTTGAATGCAAGAAAACTTTGAAACATTACAGGTTTGTATTTCACTGTACTGAAAAAAATGTTGAAAGGAACCCATTCACTCCTGAACTCCCCTCCCCCCTCCCCCAAGTAAATTTAAGTCATATGGCATTAGACAGAGTAAAATCTATTAAGTCACATGGCCTAATGTGATGTCACCTTCAATTTGTCAAACCAAATTTCGTTTCCCTTGGAGGTTAATGAAATGGGGGTTCAACTGTAGTTCTAAATTAGGTTGTACATTATCCGCGTTCGTGAAAAAAAAAAAAAAAAGAAAAGAAAAAGAAAGCAAAAAGAAAGATACCACCAGACCACCTTTGATCCATCAGTCATGAAATTAGCGGGTCTTCCGGGGTAGCATGTCTATCGGTGTGTATGATAATAGTTCTTATAGTCAGAGTGGAATTTGCTGCAAACTAATGTAGCGAACTAATGTGAGAAGCGAAACAAAGGCCTCTTAAATTGTCAGTACAAAGGTCCGGACTACTCTCTAAATGCTCGGTTACGGAGCTTTTCAATACATAGTACAAAAAATTATTTGCTTTCTTTGAGTAGCAGTAACTTGGGACAACAAACGAAGTATTAAAAAATTAGGTTGTCTTTGAAGCATTCCAAATGGAAGAAGAGAGTGGACTGTTTACTTTCATTACTTTTTCTTGGATTACATTAGATATAGTAGTACAACATTTAAGATTTTATTATTAAAGCTTACCTGAAACAGCGTCCCTAAAATTATCAGCGGATATGGATGGATTCTACTTGTAAGTGTTTATTGTTGTATAAGTGTCATTAAGTTAACCTTAAGTTAGCTTCTGTTTTCAAAACAGAGGATCAGT
>NC_090874.1:73035414-73040414 GCF_036669935.1 Montipora foliosa | reverse complement strand
TTGTAGCATGCGACAAAAATCGTACCGTGTAAATAGGCCCTTAGTGTCCTCGTCTCTTCTTTCGGAGAGCGGCTTCCATCCTAATTTCTCAATGATGGCATCACTGGTCAAATCCTTCGAGTCTTAGGGACAATTTGGCCATCTCTTTTTTGCAAACGTTCAATTTTCTTCTGGTTCTCGTTGCTATACAACCATGCCACGTGATGTCACAGTACTCCAGTAACGGTAAGATCATCGATTTATAAAGACGATTTGCAGATTCGGTTGTTAAAAGGGGTCTGACTCTGGAAAGAATTCCTAGTTTCCTGGATACCTTGGTATTTACATAATTAATATGCTCATTAAATGTAAGATGGTTATCAAGCAGAACACCGAGATACTTGAATACTTTGGAAAAGGTGATGAAAATTCCATTTAAAATCACTGAAAATCCTCTGCATATTTCCAAATACCTGTAGTCGTTGTCTTGTGCCAAAGAGTAAGCATCCCGTTTTCTTGATATTCAGAAAAAGCCTTATTTTCTTTAAGCCAGTAAGAGACGTTCGTTAGATCCAGAGAGAGTTCATTTCATCATCATCATTTAGTTGCCTTTATGTGTATAACAGATTTTAAAAAAGCATACAGCAGGTTGTTAGGCGAGGAGACCTCAGGAAACCACCAGGCTTATAGGGGAGGCCACCTCGAGATCACAATATTAAACAAAAATAAGGGCTGCGAAGGAGTGCGGCAGGAACTAACTCAGAAACTATTTTAATAAAAACTCTAGCACTTTGTTATTAAACATAGTAAAGCTTGACAAATTGGTAATAGAGGCAGGAAGACAGTTCCAGACCCTAGGTCCGTGGTAAAGAATTGTGAACTTCTTAAAAGTTCGTGCGACAGGAATGCACACGATAATTACCGGCTGTTCTTGTGTCATATTTATGGACTTGACTGTTTGTCATAAACAGATTGAAGAAAAGTGGAGGCAGCAGATTATTGTGGTAGCGGAACATGAATTTAGCAATATCGAGGGTATTGAGTTGGAAGATGTCTAAGATTTTCAGTTTAGAAAAAAGAGGAGCAGTATGTGCTCGATATTCTGAATTTGTAACAGCTCGCACCACTCGCTTTTGCAGATAATAAATTCTATTTAAATTAGATACGTAAGTGGACGACCACGTAGAGTTACAATAAGTAATGTATGGATAAATTAATGTATAGTACAACATAGGTTTGGTCTTACAGGATAAGTAGAAACGCGTCCTGGATAAAACACCAACTGATTTAGCGATTTGTTTACAGACAAAGTTTATGTGATATTTCCAAGTAAGGTGTTCGTCTAGATACACCCCAAGAAATTTAGTTACATTGCTTTGAGTTAGAGATTGACCCCCAAAGGAGAGAGAAAAACTGTGATTGACTTTCCTCTGACTCGGACTAAATATAACATAATTTGTCTTTTGGACATTAATCGAGAGCTTATTGCATCTTAAAACATCAATATTTAGTAACTCATTATTAAGCACATTCTCCAAGTAGTTGGGATTAGAGTGTGAAAGAAAGATACTAGTGTCGTCAGCAAAAAGCAGAGGTTCAGTTAATTTGGAAGCTCTAGGAAGATCGTTTATGTATAATATGAAGAACAAAGGGCCCAGGATGGATCCTTGAGGAACTCCACACTTAATGGTCTGCGTTGGAGAACATGTTTGATTAATTTGGACAAATTGCCGGCGGCATGAAAAGTAGCTTTTAATCCACTGCAGAGCCACATCACGGATACCATAGTGCTTCAGCTTGGTAAATAAAATTTGATGGTCAAGAGTGTCAAAAGCTTTGGAGAGATCTAGGAAAACACCTACAGTAGTTTCACGTTGGTCAATTGCCGAGAAGATTTTATTTATCACATGAATTAGAGCATGGGAAGTGG
This sequence comes from Montipora foliosa, assembly GCF_036669935.1. NCBI lineage: Eukaryota > Metazoa > Cnidaria > Anthozoa > Scleractinia > Acroporidae > Montipora > Montipora foliosa. The sequence continues at coordinate 73,038,505 of NC_090874.1, read as the reverse complement.
AATTCGTAGAGAAGTAAATAACAGCAGTATCATCGGCGTACATTAAAATTTCTGAGAATTGCAGGGCTGGCAAGATGGAAGGTCATTTATGCATAATATGAAAATGCGTAGACCAAGAATACTGCCCTAGCTGAGGGACACCAGATTGGACAGGTTGAGGGTCGGAGCAAATACCATCCACGCACACAATTTGATTTCTTTCAGTTAAATAGTCCGCAAAACCAGGCCAGAGTGGCGTCCATTATTCCGTAACGCTCTAGTTTCTGCAGAAGGCTCATATGGAGTGGAGTATCGAAGGCTTTCTTCATATCGATAAACAAAGCACCAGTTAGCTTTCCTCGCGCTCTATGGTTTTACGTGAGGTTATTCAAGCCACTTTGGTCGCTCAAAATACAGGGGGCTTGCCGTCAAGGCCTGCTTTGCCAAGCAGCCCAGGGACAGTTCTAGCTCTGAGTCGTTTGTCAAAAGGACAGGGCTGGGGGGTTGCTGCTTTGAGACTTTAACTGCAGTTAGAGTTTGTGGCCTTGTTAAGTGAGACTTACGGTGTAGGATGCCTTGGCAATTTTTCCTGGACTAGTGTAGGCCTGAATGATAGTTTGCTTTTGATCACCAATTAGACTGAACCCACACTGTGGTGTGGTTGGGTGATTGGCAGTTGTCTGACCAAAGCACCGGGGTGGGGAGGGTAGCTTTTCTTTAAGTTTGTGACGCCAGCAGAATTGGCTTGTTTTCACAATTTCTGCAGCCACCTTTTGACAAATCCAGTTAGATATATATATACAAGTTTAGAGGGTCTCTCGAGCCAACAGCGCATCTCTGCCCCACAGGAGGATCACAAATGGATTCACAGTCCAAGCCTCTGGCGAAATGTAATTAATGAAGTTTGAAGGGACCAAGGACGGACAACTCCTGGATGAAATTTTCATTTTCATTCCCCCTGATTTACTGGTTTGGTGTGATCATCACTACACTATCAGAGCAACCATGCTGGCTACATGGCCAATCTAGATAGCGCATGGGATTTTACGTGGTCATCCCAGGACAAGCCTGCGAATCGTCGTTCCTGTCGATCCAGTGTCATCTAGTTGGGGAAAAGCAATGTCCTGGGATGACCACGTAAAGCGGGATGCAATCGTGTGCAAAATAATTTTAATTAAAGGATACCGACAACAATAGCATTCTTGTCCAGAAAATGATCTGATGTTGATTGATGACATTGTAATGTCAGGGTAACAGTCGGTCAGTAACTCAGTTGGTATTATGCAAATCACTGAGGAAAAGAAACGCGCCGCTCGTCGTTGGCTAATTGTAATTTCTTCTAAGTTAATATTCTGTTCAATATGCATTTTGCACTGTTGCCCGCTCAGTGACTTTTGGCGGGAAACAGTTTTATTGTTAGATATCATGTGACCTCGAAGTAACCAATGAGAGTGCGCGCTGCTGGGGGAAAAACTCAGCAAAGTTTTATGCATGTATGTATGTCGTTCGCCCGCTCGATCGCATGCTCTTTCAAGCTAACTTCTTGCTGGCTAGGAAAAGAAAGAGACTGCTCGCAGTCTGGGTTAAAGTCTCTCGGCTCGAAACTGACCATACCCTGTTTTAGGACAGGTTCTGACCCTGTTTAGGACAGAGGCAAGCGAAGCCAAAAAACCATACCCTGTCCAGCGGCACGTCCGGAGTACACCCCCTCCCCCCCCCCCCCACCCCCCCGAGCGCTGTCTCTCAGTTTTATTAATGAACATTACTTGGACGCTTGTGGATCAGTTTATTGAAAGGTAACAATAGGCCATTTCCGAGTTCATGTCTGCCTTCTCTTGAAAGCGAGTCTAAGATTTTGTGATGGTAATTAGTTCTACTTTACATATGAATGAAACCTAATTACCATCACAAAAACTTCGACTCGCTTTGAAGAGGAGGCAGACATGAACTCGGAAATGGCCTATTCAAATTATCAAAGGAAGCAGCCTTTTAGTTGCCTTCCAAGTCGGTCACCCCAAAACGTAGACTGCAGACTGTGCCGACCGTGCAGACCAGGGGTAAAATATGGCGTTACCCTCACTATTATTGAGAGCTAACTGTAAACAGGCTAACCTGAATGTTATTTAGGCCTAATTAGTTCAGGGTAACCGAAAGTTAGGCCTAATTCAGGCTAACCGAATTTTCATTTTACAGACGGTCTGCACAGACCCCTGCACAGTCTGCAGTCTGCGTTTTTCAGTGTCCCCTTCCAAGTTGTTCTTTGGGGCTACTCACGACGCTCCTTACTTATTGTTAACTTGGGTAAGCACCCTGAAGAACTGCTCTGACGGAAACATAAAAGAGGATTTAATTCTGAACCTCCAAGAAAAATTTAAGTGGTAGTCAGGGTGGTGTGGAACATCTACATGCAAGTTCGGGAACTTAACAACTTACAGGCACAAAACCGCAAGACATACTATGCATGTTAAATAAATGTATAGTCCAATTGCAATACCAGAAAGCATTATCTGTGGAAGGGGGTCGGAGTGGTTAAGTTGCCAATCAGTCGGACTAGCCAGGGCTTCAGGGACTTCAGGAGTTTTAGGAAGTACTTTTATTTTCGGCAGACTACCTATCTTGAAGCTATTTTCACCCTGTACTTGATCAGTAGTACGTGTATGACCCCATGAAATGTCCTGAGCTCCTGAGGCCTACAGTGCATTGAGGGTAGTCTACACCTACTACAGCAACTACAGCCACTACACCTACTGCACTTACTACAAAGGCCTTAGGGACTACACGTACTGCCCTAAAGGCCTCAGGCTCTCAGGACATTTCATGGGGTCATACATGAACTTCTAACCTTGTGCTACCACTCACGTAACCAAGAGTAGAGCAGGCCTGGGGTTAGCCTTTTAGCTGTGCAACGTCACCTCTCCAACAATGGCGTCTTCGGAATGTCGTGAACTTCGGAAGATTGTTAGTATTATGGGCGACGAAACAACATGCCCTGTTTGCCTTGAAGAATTTCAAGAACCAAAGTGCCTTCCAAGCTGTGCACACAACGTTTGTGAGCGCTGTTTAGAAAACATGGTACGAAAAAATGCTTTCACGATCTCATGTCCACAATGCC
>NC_090874.1:73012914-73027914 GCF_036669935.1 Montipora foliosa | reverse complement strand
TCCACGACAACAATTCAGTTACTTGGCAACGGACACTAGTTCCCAGGGTCTCTCCTCTTCACTATCACGTGCAGCGTTGTCGGTAACTAAGAAAGAAATTCTTTTACGGGGCTATTTGGGTTTTTGGCTAAAAACATGTCCGTCATATAAAAAATTTATAGTGGAGAGATCTCGATACGAGCGTCTGTTATAGTACTGTGCTCCGTGACCATCCATACTTTAAAAAGGTCATGTTTTTACGTCGGAAAAGATCCTAAAACAATGATGATGGCGTATTTTTTATTGCGGTTTCTCTGGAATTGCATGAATATTGTTTTAAATTGTGTACTATTAAAACTTGTTTGCGTCCGCAAGGAATTGAGACACCGGACTTTGAAAATTAAGACTTGCCATCAATTAACTATAATGGCAGATTTTATTACCCCCTCTGTGTTTTATCTGTTTATTGCACCGGCTCGTCTTTTTGGGATGTCATCTGTGAAGGTTCAGTGGATAGACGCATTGAAAATATCGTTACGTTTTGCACGAAAAACAGATTGAGATAAAGCAGATCACGAAAACTGAGTTTTGATTATACATTTACATTGACGTATTAAGTTTAATAATTAAGCCATTATTACCTTCGTTCATTTCGTCTTGTTCAGTCTTTTGCGGAAATAACGGAAAGGAAACGAAAATTATTTCAAGCGTTATTTTCTAATGAGGTGATCGACATTCGGAACTTTAAAAGCTCGTAAAGGTCAATTCAAGAGAAAAAGTACTCGTTAGAATGGTAAAGAAGGAGAACGAAATGTTCTTTCTCTTTTTTACATCATTCACTCTCACTGTTTGAGTCAAAAAGGAAAGTCTCTTAAGGTTGTCAGTCAATTTAGAAGTTATAAAGAATGAGGACATCTTTTCGGGACGGCGAACAATCTAGTCCGAGCACTCAGTGACTTGCGTAGCTCGTGTGGGATTATCCAACACTCCCTGTCACAATATAATCCCTGTAATAAAGATGTTCATTGAATTCGCGATGAACAGGAAAATTCCATAGGAAATCTGACCTTGACATGTCCGCGCTCTTCGCACGACTGGCCGGCCCTTGTGCCAATTCCGAAACGCTATTGTTGTTTTACTTTCAGCCTGAGGAACGTTCTTGATTATTCTTGAGTACTTTATTTGAGTCCATTCCAGCAAATCAAACATTGATTCAAGTTGTAGAATTTCGTCAAAGTCGGCAAATACGAAGCTAAGAGCTACAAAATTTCGCTCTCGACACCAGTCGATAAACTGGAAAAAGATACGGCGTTTTGTCGCATTCGTAAACGTGATCATCAAATGCCATTAACAAGTAATGACTGACCGCAAGTTTAATAGTTTTCTCAAGGACCATCCGCCCACCTGAAAAAGTTTATATTATCTGAAATTCCAGACGACAACTGGGCGCTCATGTTAATTTGCATTTGTATAAATTACGCACAATTCCACAATGAATATGTCATCAAACAATTTACAAGCAGCTATGTCATTTCTGCCGAATTGTCTTTTGAGCGGGCTGTTCCTGAACGTTGCAAACTGCTAACGTCATCATAATTTTTTTCTTTTTTGAGGAAAGACTTGTTTAGGGTTAGATATTTAAGCAAGGTCATCCGAGGATAACCGTACGATATTTCACTTGGTAAACTTACTGACGACAAATTTTGATAGAGACATATAATAGTAAAATGATGAAACAATTTATTCTTACTTTTTCTGCGATAAATTAAAACGGTAAGGTAGCGGAGTGAATTGGCATCTGCGTAAAATCTGATTTCAATTTTTCTAAACAGGTCTTAATACTTATCTTGAATGCGGTGCGCTTAAAATCACACTGTTTCTAACCGAAACATAATAATATTGCATGATCATTCCCGGGGGTCTCTCATTCCATGCATGTTATCGTTCTTCTGATAAAAGTTGAAGTATAACAGTGTAACAGTATAACACATGCGTTGTGATTGCGGATATTTTCAAGTTTCTATGGGATTAGTTTATAGCTCAGTTGTACACAAATCAGTCACCATTGGTTCTCTTCTTTCGATGACAGGTTCTGTACGTCGTCTGACCAAATTAAAACTCTTGCTTCGGGCGGGTTGCTTACAGCTTAATAACCGATTATTAGGGTGATAAGTTGTTGCGCTATGTGTTGAGCTTTTCTCCCGCATCTCCGTACTAGATACAAAGCCATCACTTTGCTTGCTTTCGGAGCGGATAATTTCAACCTCTCTTGTATACAAAGCACTGCTTTGTGAATCATTTACTGACCTTCCCTCGCTGCTCAACACCTGTTGAACTTGCATGTTAGACAGCGCAACCGTGCAACGTTCGATGGCGATTTCTTGTGCGCGAGGGTGCTTCCGCCTTGGCGCAACATTGAACGAGTGTGACCTTAAAGCCGGCTTATGTCCACCATTCGTTACTCTTAGTGATTTCGACTGCGATGAAAACACGCTTAGTGCTCGTAACACGAGGCCAGCGACTGTGTCGTTGTCATAACGTATCGCAGTCTTTTCGCAGAAGTTTTTCGTGCTGTTAAATGTATGGTAGTTCAGTTGCGGTGACTCGATCCTCGTCAAATGGGCCACCACAGTCTCACGCCATGTTATTGCTCGAGTCTTCAAAGAAGTCAGACAGATTTCTATTCGTTGTCCAAGGCTGTCGGTGTTGTAAACCAGCGCTATTACTCCTTTCCCAATCAGATTCCATTTCTCTTTAATTGATCGTCGAAGAATACTTTTACTTTTATTCAGAACGAAAACCTCGGCTAAACAAGGTGCGATGACAACTTTGTGCCGAGGTGTCAGTGTCTTTATCAACGATTCCCTGACACGCTGGACATCTTCCTCGCTCAAAACCATCGCCGGCTTCATTGGGAATCCCGTTTGCCAGCCAATACAAAGATATCTAGAGAATCAAGCTCAATTAATCGCTAACCGTGTTTTGCCAAACAAACAGTCAAACAGTCTACTTCTCTTCGTCACGAAACTTGTGGTCATCACCTTGGAAGTCGTGAGGATACCAGAGGATATACAGGGCCCTGAGCGGCTTTAGTCGATTTCCGCTTGGTTGAGAAAATTATCTCGAAAATCAAGGCGTGGAAGTCAAAACTAAATATGACTCCCATTTACATGACTGCAGGAGTAAATCGACTATTGCGCAGCTCGTGGGCTACAATATCGATCCCTATTGAGCAGAACCTGAACAGTTTGATAATTAATAGCAGTTGGATGTAAAATATTGACCTAGTGGGAAGTCCTATAAGTCAAGGGTCATTTACAATTGAGGACGAGAAGTAAGTTGATTGCCTTGTGACTGAACAAGTCTAGTTTTTATTCAAATTTTCTATAAACAATCATTCGTGCAATTTGCTGAAAATAGCAAACACCGGATATAGCTCGCGTCAATTCTATTGAACTGGCTGAGACATAACCAAGCGTTTGCACTGTCTTTTGTCAGGTTTGATGCTTTTAGCTCGTAATTTTTGAAAGTTATGTTAAAATCTAATCAGCGCTTCTTTGCCTGTTAAGAGCAAGTCATCCGTTGTTCAAATCAAGTTCGTGTCAACTAACGTATTTTGATAAAGCGCTAATTCTTTACGCCCACTTTCCAGTCCATTCTTTGTATCTTTTTACTTGTTCTCTCACTTCGCGATCCCGGAGATATCCAGCGAGATGTTTCACGCGGGGTACAACATTCGTGCGTTTGCATAAATTGTTTGGATAAATGTTTAAACTTGTCGAGTCTGCTGAAATAAATGGTCCGGGATCTACGCAAAGCTCAGGTGTCATGGCTCATGCTGCGGCGAAAATCATTAGAGGGCGCGAAATAGACCAGACACGAGCGGAGATTTTATCTCCTGAATGGCAACCTGACAGGAGTTCATCGCGATGCGTGATTTGCGCGTGTGTGGGCTAGAACCAGGGGCCCGTGCTCGAAGTCATAAATTACCATATGCTTGTTTTGAAAGCCGTTCTTTTGAATATGTTTTCAAGATAACAAAAAGCAAAATGATTGTGAACTTTGATGACTTCAAACCTCTCCTTTCTGAAAATACAGAGGGAATTGTGAGACCCAAAAAATAGCCGGAAACTATCGGGACTTCGGAGAAACAAACCCCAAGGGCGCGTCGTGCATGCGCAATGTAGGGTACACAGTTGATGAACATGGAGCTGATGAGCCTATTGTGGTAATAGCGTCCAGAAAAGCGCAATGCACTATGGTTTAGTGGCGTTCAATAGGCCATTTTACAGTTGTTTGCTCAGCGACCTAGCCTATGAATGGCTGCGAGGCTGCCGGTGACCTTGCATTGATACAGCCCCCATTGCCTTTATCATGCAAATTGTGTTGTTGTAATTCTAATTAGTCCGTATTAAGATTACAAAAGCACGGAGGTTTGTATCAAAACAGGGTCACCGGCAGCCTCGCTTCCATTCGTAGGCCAGGTAACTTAGCTACAACTGTAAAATGGTCTATTGTCGAGGAGACGATAGTCAAATGTACGATGGATTTGAATTAAAGAGACCTATCAGACATCAGTCCAAAGCCACAGTCAAATTTCGTACTGTCTGATTGTCAACCTGGCACGGGGCTAGTGCTAACCAACGTTAAATATTATCACGGAAACCTGTAGGTTTTAATATCTATTGACCAACGGTTAGCGCTAAGCAGGCTTCGAGCAACGGGCCTCTGATTGCGATGTGAACTGTAACTTTCGTTATATATATAATGGTTATTTGCGAGAAAGATCTTAGCACTAGGAAGATAGTTACCGCTGACACGTTCAACTCTGGCCAGTCTCTAGTTGACATGTCGACATGTCCCTTCTCATCCTTGGAGATCCAAAGGCAATCAGTTGACGCGGAGGCAAAAAAAAAAAATAGCGAAATACTTCAATTGTATGAAGAAATTTATTAATCGATGTCGACTCGGGGATACCGGTACTCGGAAAAATCCGAGTGCTCCTTCGTTGGAGCCGAACCTACGACCTTCCGATTACTAGTTCGGTTGCCACTGGAGAGAGTGTCTAATCGGCGTAGGTGGGTGGGTCGTGGGTCCCTAACCCTAACCGTAGCTCTTTTTTTAATCAACGACTGGAAATTCTCGAAACAGACAACACCTAAGAGCTAAGACAAATTTGGACCGAGCATTGAGGGAGCTAATATCTTTTTTTTTATCTTCAAACAAACACGACCCAGGACCCACCACCCACGACCCACCTACCCACGACCCACCCACCCACCCACGCGATTTAGCCTCACTCGCCACTGAACTATCGAAGAGACTCTAAGAGACTCGCACGAGGCAGGCCGTTAAATTAGGTTCATTAGGTTCAATTGTCCCTCCATACTGCAAGGATCCTATTTCTCGAAATGGAGCACAGAGCGGTTTTCAATTGAGTTTCGAAAGTAATTAGCGAATTGCTTTGGTTTTCATTGCTTCACTCAGTGATTAGTTCAAAGTTCTCGCACCACTTTTTCAACCAATCGCAAGTGAAACCAAAACCAATCGTGGCTCGCGCGTGCACATTTTCCCGCGCCTTGTGTCGGCTACGTGTAATTGCTTCGAGTTTTGATTGTATTGGTTTACTGGATTGTCTCGTCCTTTTGTTTGGTTTTACGACACTCGATAGAAAATCGCTCTATTCGTCATTGTACCGATAGATATGCTATTTGTTAACCCCTGCGAATGAAAAAGACGAAGATTTATTTATCGATGGTCGTGCGGGATAGAAGCTTTCTTTCGCCCGATCTAGAAAACTATCGTCGCTTTTTTTTTTCATCCACCTCGACTGTCCCTTGGTCTCCGAGGATTGTCCTTTTTACGTGCAGGGAAACACCGGGAAAGAGGTCAGTGTGGAAAACACTGCTCTCGCAGACGTATTCCACATCCGGAAATGCGTCATCATTCACAGGCTAGGCAGGAAAACGATGGCTTTTCATTAATACTGGGTAAGACTCAAGATTAATTAACAATTAATACATAATCGCTTTGGATTCCAAACGAGCACGTAGAGCCAGGTTTGCTAGAACTGAAGTAACTGCAGAATACCGCCTGCTACTCTAGAGGCATTCTTTGCCGAGGACAACCGAGACATATAAGACCATATAACAATATAAATACATGCCATTCATATGCAAATAAGTTGCCGAGGACTCTGCAGTTTACATATAAATGAATTTTCTGTACTTTTTAAAGATACTTGGACGTTTCGCTTTCCGCCAAAAAGCTTCACCCTGGCCGTGACACTTGACGCAATCATAATAATACCCTGATGATGACTTAGTGTCAAAAACGTTTGGATTTTACTTTTTAATATAATTTTTACCCTTGTAAAGATTTTAATAATAATATTGATAATAATATATCTCCAATACTAATTTTTGGATTCAAAATTAGAACAAAACGATTTTCAACATCATCGGTTCTGATTTGAGGTGATTTTTCAAACTGGAAAAAACACTGAACAATTTCGTTAAGGAAAGGAAACGAACTTTATTTAAGTGTCTAGTCGTTCTAGCGCTGAAGCACTAATTGGGGACACTGTAAACATGGTAAATTGAAATTAACTATTAACACAAATCAAGTCAAATGTTGGTTTTGGAGGTTACTTAAAATTGCATCTGAAGTAAACAAAAACCGTTTTTCCTTCAAATGTAGCTCCACCATTTGCTGTTTATAAGAGGTCTCTTTTCTTTCTGTGTTCGCTGGGCTGACGAGTACTGGAAAATAGATCTCTGCGCATGTGTCGAAACTCGCTGTGATCCAACCGCCGTCCACAAACCGCATGCCCCATGATATGTTTGCTGACTGTGACTTGAGCCTGCTGCGAGTGTCGCGTGCATTCCCCAACAGTAGCGAGCTTACGCAAGAGGACGGCAGAATGGCGGAAAAATGTCGCGCGAGACTGTGCATTCCCGATCTTACGCGACATGTTTTCGTCATTCTGCCGTTCTGAGTCTTCCAGCCGTCCTGTTGCGTAAGCTCGCTAGTAATTCTGTTGTTGAGTGAGTCTGCACAACATGAAGCAAGAATGAATTTAATGGCCTCGCAGAGTGATGTGTATGATGAAAGTCAAAGTCTGTTCCTGCAGCTATTCTCATAGCTGTATCGCCCAATCCTAGAACGACTTAGGCGACCACAGAAACTGCGGAGGAAAGAGTTGCTGTCAGTTGAGGCGGTTGGAGCTTAAGGATTTGGTCCGCTAAGTAACCGTCGCGCATGCTCAACACAGTGAGTTTTGACCCACAGATCTCTTCTTCCGTTCTCGTCAGTAGCGAACGTAAAAGAAAAGTGACCTCTGCTAGCAGGGAAAAGAATCTCAAATAACTTCAAACAGTAACAAGACCAATAACAATAATAATTTATTTTACTCTTGCCTAAAAAAATCATAACGATAGAAAATATGCACTAAAGTAGAGAAGTACTGGCTCCCTAGAATAACCATAACAGCTACCGGAGCTAGACAGCCAATTTCTCATCAAGTCGAAGTGAAAAATAAATTCACCGAAAATGAATCCAAACTATCAATATTTTCTCATTTACCGCTGTTATTTGTCAGTTGGCTCGGTTTTCTTTTTTCACTCAATGGAATGTGTTACAAAACTCCCACCATTGTTAACTGCCTAAAAAGCGGGTGGCTTTAATTTGATTATAACAGGGTAGTGCGTGGGTGCAGTATGACAATGGTTGAAAACAAATAGCAGATTCCCCTCATCACGTACGTACCCCCTCAACATATTAATGGCCTCTTTAGTACATTTTGTTTTCCCATTTCAGACCACGTGCTGTTACTCTAGGGAACAGTTTCTTTCAAATGTCGTCTTATGCACGTGCATATGTATGCGTAACTTAAGAAAAAACAAAAGGAAAATTCCCTTGGGAACATCACGTGGTCTGAAATGGAAAACAACGTACAAGCTAAAGAGGTCCATTCCTCGCGACATGTTCCCCTTAGTGGGCCACTTTGAAATCACAAGAAAATGACTGAGTCTGGGAATCGATTCACAATTTTCATTTTAAATTGGTGGAGTTAACAAAAACAATTCTACGCAACTACCTAAATATACAGAACTCACTTGTTTGCAACTGAAAACTTGAAAGGAAGCATGTTGCGAATTCTTCCTTCAGACCATAGCTAATCGAGGGACTGTTTATGAAATTAATAAAACCTTTAAAAGCGAGAACAACGTCGCAATCGATAGTGGACCACAATCTTTTGTTTTTACTTCGCAAATTAGTTGCGCATAATTTAATCGAAAGATTTGATTGGTTATCTTCTCGAAAAAAGGTGTGTTTTGTGCACCGGCAAGTCCAAAAACACAGACAAAAACACGAAACAAAAAGACTGGTTGAGTTCGTAATCATCTCCATGGATTAATTAACTATGTTCAGACAAACATATGGTACTCGCTGGTTCAGTCATGTCTGAGCTCGCCTCACAGCCCGCCTATTTCCTTGTCATCTTCATCCTTGTATCCTTGTAAGACTCACCAGCTATCCTTTCCATCTTCGAGTTCTCCTCCTTTTCATAACGTTCTGCGAATTCATGTTACGAGGAGACGGTACAAAACGTGGACCCCCGGCCAATCTGGACCCCTTTCTGGACCCTTTCTGAACCCCGTCAAAAATTAAAGAAAACAATATGTCGGGACATACATGGTACAAGTTGTGGGCTCATTAATTAAGCGTTGAAAACCTCGCTCTTTCCAAGATGTACTCAATATTTTTATTTCTCTCGCCCATTTTTAGACCACTTTTCTTTATTGAAAGTGTGTTGTGCCTCAAGAACTACCGCTGACCAAAAAATTTCTTGTCATCCACACACACGCCAAAACCGTCTTATGTTACTTTCTTTATATTATTGGGTTTATTATATTCAGTGATTATGTTATTAATATCATCCCTTCGGGTTGTTATCTCATTATTCTCTGTGCTTATGTCTTTATGTCTTCTTTTGTTATAATCGTCTCCAGTCTTCCCGAGGTCCCGCATAACGCAATCCGCTCTCTTTTCGATCGGATGAGTACAAAATTGATGGACAAGTATATTCTAAAACGACATAACTAGTCAAAGCATAACAAAAAGAGGAGATTATAGTTTCACTGTCGTCTGTACGTGAACTGAATCAGTTGGGTACAAACAAAGGTGACGCGATGAAATTGCGAATAGAAAGCGCCTTCGCCGCAAACGGAAGCCACAAAAAGAAACGCTATGATCCAGAACGTCTCCAGAGTTTAAGGGGCTGGGTCATGATTCGCGCATGCACACTGGGAACCAACAACTTTGAAAAAGAGCGGGACTCCTTTTTTCAAACTGCCTCAAGTCATTACTCGAGAATCACTTAGAATGATAAGAACATGCAGGTTTAGCAAGGAATATATATAATGGTGTCGGAACCAAATATAACGAAGAAAACACGGAGCATAGTGAAAACGGCACCGAATTAAGACATGAGCACCGAGAGTAATAAGAAAACCACCCAATGTAATAGCATAAGTAATGAATATAATGGTATGGTCACCCATATTTTATAAAGAAAGTATTCACATTTCTGGTGTGTGGGCGAGTTGTGTGATGTTTTGGTCAGCGGTAGTTGTTGAAGGCACAAGGTATGTACTTTAAGTAGGGTTATACAAAGATATACATGGCTTTACACGGCTGTACATGGGCATACATAGACATATATGGTTATATATGGATGTACATAACCTCTTATATCATTACACCCTACTTAAAGTACCAACCAGGCACAACACAATACAAAAAAGTGGTATGAAAATGGGCGTAAGAGTACATCTTGGAAAGAGCGTTCCAAACCTTAATGAGCCCTCAAGTTGTACCAGGTATTTACATATTGTTTTATTTAATTTTTGAGGGGGTCCAGAAGGGGGTCCAGATTTGAGATCCACGTTTTGTACCGTCCCTGTTACGAGATCGATAACAGAACAAGAATCGTCGCTTGAGGCCTTAATCAAACGGCGGCCATGTTGAGTCCTGAGGGATTGAAAACTTTTGTTTCTGAGCACCGTAGTCCCAGAACTCCAATCCTCCGGCCAGCGCCTAGATCCCCCCCCCCCCCCCCTTAGTTTTGGACCAAAGCCACCAAAACACCATAACTGTGAAAAGGAAAAAACAAAATGTTTGAGAGCGGGCCTTCACCTTACCTCCACGTCTGGATCCGCAACTGACGCGGGTATCAAATTTGCTGCAGACGTCAAAAAATCGTTCCATCTCAGTTGTAATTTGTACAGTTTTTAAAGTTACTCACTCTGAATTAGAAAACATTTCAAATAAGCATTTTATTGCTGTTCCTCGGGGATGGGAGAGCCGTGACCTCGAGCGTGGCACTAGTGGAATATCACCTATCCCTTGATCCAAGTCAATGACTTTTACTTATTTTTCCCTGGTAATCAAAGCCTATTTCACTCTAAAAATAATGACATTTTATTTTAAACAGGGAAATTGGCTCCTGTGTATGATGTGGACAGAACCGTTCGTTTTATGTATGATGTTTCTTCGAAAACATGTCACTCTGTGATATTAATTCTAAGACGAGAACGACTACGAGTACGGGATTTTCTCATAGAACAACAGTGAGCGCGCGCGCAAACCAGCGTCATTTGGGTGGGAAAAACGTGATACTGTCGTCATTTCATCACGAGGTTTTGCAAAAAAGTCGATTCAAAACAAGTCAATAACACGGTAGCAGTTTTGGCATTTTTCGATCAGCAAAAAGGCTCAGCTACCAGTAATAAGGATAACTGAGCAACCTACACTGCTAACAAAGAGTAAGATTAATCGCCCGGGCTACAAATCTTCTAAGTATTTTCACTATAAATGGGCAGTCAAATCTCGTACTCGTTCTCGTCCTCGTCCTAGAATCTAAATTAAAGCTCTCTATTATTCAAGCGAACAATGCAGACAACGGTATATCTTTTTTCCTCCTCTTATCCCGATAAATAAGTTTTCCCAGGACGGTACATGTAATAGGCTCCTGGGAGGCTCCTTGGTTTTTCACATTATTTATTTCAAGTACTGCCAGCCCTATTTGGAAACTGTGACCAAATTGAATCTCGAGACTCCCTTGGTTTTCACCCCTACCATCTTAGAGGGTATTTACATGAGACCGGCACGGACCGGCAGACCGGTGCGAAAATTTCTCGTCTCGGTCCAGCAAACGAGACGAAATCAGACCGGTCCGAGTTCGATGTCCGGCCGGTCTCTTGTAAGTGCATAAAAAAACACATGAGTCGAGGCCGATACGAACTTATGCCGGTCTGAGTGCGTCCCGACTCGTGTAAAACCCCTCCCAATCAGAACGTTCTTGGTAACGATATCCTAAAATTATTTCTCGTAACAGATCTGCAGACCGGAAGCGACCCCACCTGTGTCACGCATTTGTGACATCCGTCAAAATGAAAAGTTAATGACGTCACGTGAATTATAGTTTCCGTGCTTCATCTGTGAAAGACGAAGGAGTGAACGTCTTTAACGACTTCAAGCGGAAATTTTTGCCAATTTAAAAAATATGACTTATACTGTATTGGCAATGATGGGACTCTAAGTGGAGAAATGATTGCTAATTGAAGGAGGGTTTCTTCCGTTATCGACGAATGCAGCTTTGATTTGAAATTTCCCGTTGTCACGTCTGATGCGATTTTGACATTTTTAGCTCGTTTTTGAGTGCAATAATCAAATTTTGCGATGTCCATGAGAAACTCGTTTAGTGACGAAGCCTTGAGCGAGCGACTGTCGGAGAAGGATATTTTCAAGATCAGACTTTCCTTATCTTGTTTATCAAACCGAGTTGTTGTGTGTGGAGCGACAGCTATGTTGTACTTCTGGAAGCCGCCGAGCGTAGAATCTCCTTCGAACCAGTGGACTCTTGCGCGGAGCGGAGTTCCAGTTTTGGTGGTTAGTACAGGAGACAGTGGGGCTAGAAATCCTAAAGGAGCATATGTTGGCCTAGTGGAGATGGATAGTGGGTTTGCGACTTGGAAAGAGACGCTTACGGCCAGTTCAAATTACAGAGAACAACAAAAGAACTTTCATACATTGATGCTATCAAATGGAGACGGGACAATGGCCGGTCTTCGTTTTAAGTGCGAAGAAGCCGCAAAGGTTTTCATTCAGGAAGTTGAAGCTGCCATTCAGGAGGTTTTGAGTGCCTCTTCAGCCCCAGAACTAAATAAACCTCAGCCAAATGGTAACAAAGAGCGATTAAAAAAGTTTCGTAAACTTAAAAAAGTAGAAATATCGACGCCATGTTTGTTTAGCCATGTAACTAGCATCACCTCCGCGACGCAAATTGGTGGCGAAACAGGAAGAACTCAAGAGAATAAAGAAAGAGACGAGTCCAGGGCTTTTAATGGAAACTTCAGCAAACCAGCTCATATCAGAAGAGCATTCAGTATGTCGAGAACACGAAAATAATGCGAACAATTCTTAGCCGAATCTTTGACTCCGCTAGCTAATTTTCTAGTTTGACACGTTGACAGAACAACCGAGGTAAATTTACATTTTTACTATTTTTACACCCTTCGAATAACCAACTTCACATAGATTAATATATGAGCATAAAAATGTATTTTAGAACATCGTTTCCTGGTCCGTATATCCAGTCGTTGCAAATAATTTCCGTTGTGTTGACGACTTGTTTTTGTAGCTCGCGTCGTACGTCACCGATCGATTGCGATAATATTTCATGTCATGAATAAGTAATTCTAAAACCGGAAAGAGTTTTTCACTTTTTAGGAGCTTTGCTTCTCGTGGTTTACCGAAGTAAGGGTGAAATAAACAGTAATATTGTCTTTATTTCAAGATATAATGATTAGAAGCTTGGTTTATAAGTGTCCGGTCGAATATTTGAATGAGATGTCTTTCATATCTGCGAGTTAATTAAGCGTCCTAAATGACATCTTAGCATTAAATTATACCAAGGATGCCACAGTCCTTATCAAGTGGGCAAACTCATGATTGAAAGGCCATAATTTAGGCAAGTCATGAGCCATTCTTATTTAAATTGATGTTGTGTTATAGGTCTTGTTTTTGCTAGGTGTAAATATGATTAAACTGCGCAGTTTTTTCACCGTTCGAGCCTGGCCAGTTAGGTTGTGATTTGTAGAACTAGGTTAAGTTCACCAGAGTTGTATGCAAATGATTTAAAATTTTGTTTCATTGGGTTCCTAACCTGACTTCGTTTTCGTGCAAAAAATCTGTCAAGATGAGCGAATCGCCAAACATCTGTTGGAAAGGCGTGGTCTCAGTGACCTCTGCCGTATGTAAAATTTGGGATCTTTGACCTAGGAGGTTGTAATTCCAAGTCTTTGCAGAATTCGGACTTGTTTATTTTTCATCTCATGATACAGTGAGACGACTTTTTTGCTGTGGGTGATCCTCTATGTACACATGGACTACACATGTAAACCCAAATATTGTATAGAAAGCTGATTAATTAAAAAGCATCGCAATCTCTTGGGCTCTAATAAAGGTTTTTTAGGCTATCCTGAAGAGGCTTGTTTTATGTTACAAAATGGGAGGTCTGGTGAAAATAAACAAAAATAACTTGAAAAGAAAGATAATGTTGATATTATTTATTTATTTGTTTTTTCACAAAGTCCTACATCCGAAAATGTACGTTAACGTACTTCGGATTACTCCTCTTGTTGTACGGCGTGTGTTCCTGTGACAGTCACACTGAAGACAAGCACAGGCAACCCAAGAGCACTTGGGAAAACTGAAGGAATCTCGAAAGTCCCGAAACTTTTCGGACTCTTTTCGGGTGTCACAATTTCCCCTATATCTTTATGAACAAAAGAACAGCTTGTCAAAACAAGCGAATGACAGTTTCGAAAATGACTTATCGGGTGCGAAAACAAGCGAATGACAGTTTCGAAAATGACTTATCGGGTGCGAAAACAAGCGAATGACAGTTTCGAAAATGACTTATCGGGTGCAAAAGGTTTTCGGGAGGTTCGAGAAACAGACCCCAGTTCCGTACAGTTCTGGGCAAACCCTTTGATAATAGACGCTATTTCGAAAGACGGAATCGAAGCAGCCAGATAATAATAAAGGAATAAGAGTGCGTGAAAACAAAGATCCTGTATTTTCCTTTAGCATTGCGTTTTGTGAAACAGCAACCGATAGACGACTGCTTATTATAACAGCATGAAAATTTGTCTGTTCTGAGAAGTTTATCATACAATCGTGACGTCACTATTTACCTAAAACCCAGGCTCTTTCTTTCTCTCTGGGAACAAAGATGGAGGACGAATCTTCTGTGGCGGAATGTCGGCCATACATTTATCTTACACTCGTCAGGCAGTAAGTATTTTAGCTGTACAATTAACGAATTGATCAAGCGTGGGAGTAACTTAAGAATTCAACAGGAGAGTTGACATTCAACCAGCAAGGAGCAACGATGCGCGTCGTCGTTGCTGATGCTTGTACCTGAATTAGTAGAGGAATTCATCCAGCGTAAGAACTTTTCTGTTGCCTACATAACTGAAGCATGTCTAATGGAAAAGTGCCTAGTGTTCCTCAGTGTTTTTGATGTTGCTCTGTCACGTTCAATACACCGAATATTAGCCCAGTTTTGATTTCTACCTGGTGTCACTACGTAATGGGATCCCGGGAGCTGTGGTATAGTAGAGATCATAAAAGCCTGGTTAAACATTCCCGGGGAGCGGGTCACAAAAAGTAAGCTTCATTGCCCTTAAGAAGGCCAGACAACAACATGGCGCTTTGTGCCATATCTTTCTGAATAATGTTTGAGCTCTTTAGACTTTAATATCACGGAGAATTATCTAACCTAGGTTTGTCAGACCTGGAAAGAAGTTCGAATTCCAACTTGCCTGGCAAGCAAACTTTACGACCAACTTCAGTTGATATTCCTTCACTTGCCTAATGAAAAAAAAAAAAAAAAACAGAAAAATACAGCATATCTTTTGTTGAAATAAATTTTATTCCATTTAATTTTTT
>NC_090874.1:73002914-73007914 GCF_036669935.1 Montipora foliosa | reverse complement strand
CATTACATCACCATGCAAGCTAACTATCATAGAGGAAACACAACCAACACAATACATAATAATTATAATTATACTTTAATTGGCCGCTCCGCATACAAGCTTTTCGTAGCCAATAAGTGGCTTGCAACATCGAAAGCATGGAAAGGCGCCTCTGGTAGCTGATATATATACAGCCCATGTCCGACCGATGTCAGAGCACAGCACCACAGCTGTGAGTTGATTTTGATGAGGGAGGAAAGCTGGAGCACCTGGGAGAAAAAAACCCTTGAGCCAGGTTGAAATCGACTGTAACTCAGCCTACATACCATGGTATAGATGGGAGGCATGGTTCTTGACCAATGCACAGGCGTGACTCCCCAGATTGTACAGCACGGGGTATTCTGGGACAGTCACCCATCCAGGTAATAACCCGCTCCATACAAGCAACAAACCAACAAACTTTATAAACTATGGTCAACTAAGATTTGACAGTGTACATAGTCTGCTTGTGGGCTAAGTGGACAAACAAAAGTTCGCACAAACAACATTGTATGGCTTGCCCAAATCTCGCACATTGGGGAGATTTTGGAGATCTTAAAATTACTCACCTGTTGATGTGTTTTTTAAATTTTTTCCTCAACCTCAAGGGCTATGGTGCAGCTGAGGGGTGTTCAAAACAACGTTTCTTTCAAATGGCAGCAAAGGAAAGCGTAAAACCAAGCAATTTTGTTCCAGAAGGTGCTGAAACACTTACCCAGGTCTCTGAAAGGGTTGTAGAGTGCTTCAATACCATCCTTCATGAAACTGGAAATTCACACCTGGGCCCTTATCGTCATGAACAGAATGGCACTTGTGTTAGTCACAAAATCAACAATGGTTTTCTGTGTGCAAGCAACAAAGAGAATGGTGACTGCAACAAACTTTGTGTGGCTAATGTTCTCATTGTTTCCCATGGAGGAGTCATACGGCAGTTAATCAACCACTTTTTTACAAAGGTGAAGTCTGAGTTTCCAGTGAAATCTCGCATCAGTATGGTTTCACCAAACACTGGCGTGTCAAGATTTGAGATATTTTTGAATGAAAAGACCAACTTGCCTGAATTTGTGAGATGCATCTGTTTACATGACATTGAACACTTAAAAGACACTCCCCAGTAGTAAATTATTTGATGTGAAGTAGCTAACTTTAGGCATTGAGAAAATAATTATTAGTAATATTGGCATCAATCCGAGACTGTCAAATTATTTGTTAGACTAAATACATGTCCTTTTTTTTTATGGGATAGATGCCATTCCTACTAGCCAGAAGTATAAAGGAAAGTTTAAAGAAAAGAGCCTTTATTTTATACTTTACATGGATATAATTATAAAGCTGGTGGCAAGTGATGATGATAATAATAATAAGGATAATAAT
This sequence comes from Montipora foliosa, assembly GCF_036669935.1. Lineage (NCBI taxonomy): Eukaryota > Metazoa > Cnidaria > Anthozoa > Scleractinia > Acroporidae > Montipora > Montipora foliosa. Next base: position 73,006,522 of record NC_090874.1, on the reverse strand, counting down.
AATAATAATAATAATAATAATAATAATAATAATAATAATAATATGATAGATCTAGATGATAATTACTGGGTGACAACAAGTGACGCAAAAATGGCAATGTAAGATATCGGCTAGTGTGGAACAAGCTTGAGACGTCGGAGGAGTGGAGTATCAGGGAAGTAGATGTGATTCAAAGTCTGAAGGAAGGATTGCAGTATAAATTCCTCGGAGTACTGGAGAATGTTAAACATGAAGACAACCTGGTTCTTCAGAATGCAGAGAATGTGTACGTAGAAAGACTATCAGTGATATGGTCGAGTCCGTTATCAGACCACAACAAAGTGTTGGCGATCAATCAGTTTGCACTTCTGGCTACATACTTCATGTGGACCCAGGTATGGACTTTTGCGGATTTGTGGAGGCTTGACAGAGAGACTCGCATGGTCATGGTTGTTAAGGGGCTAAGCATCAGTTGGGCTCCACATATCTACTGTACCTTCCTAGGAAGTTAGGAGGGCGAGGCCTTAAGTCCATCAAGAGAGAGTATAAGACCATCAAGATCAAGGCAGCTATGAACTTGTATTCCAACAATGATCTAACTATGCACCTGGTGAGGTAGTTTTAGGAGAATGCGGCTCGTACAGGGCACAGATCCCTGGTAAAGGATGCTGAGAGCTATGCACAATAGCTGCGACTGCAATTAGAGTTGCAGTACCCACAACCAGTTGGGGTTATGGAAACTGGGGACATACTCGATAGAAAGAAGATCAGTTGGTGTATTAAGAAAGTCAGCCAGAGCAGAGGCCGTGCAGAGATCAAAAGTGAGAGATGGCAGGGGAAGTTAATAGCGGAGAGACGAGAATGTGGACGAGGAATGTTTTGCTTGGCTCTCAGATTGGAAAACAGCTCCAATCAAGACAGTGGCGGGCCTGCAAGAGTTATATCAGAAACTCCTGCCAACTAAAGTATACGCCTCGAGGAAAACCAAGACGCACAGATGGTGATGAGAAATGCAGGCTATGTCGAAAGGCATAAGAAAGTGTCGCACATGTGGTGTCAGGTTGCAGCGCAATGGTGCAAACCCTGTACCTGGCAGGCACAATGCAGCAATCAAAATTCTATTCTTTGAAATACTTAGGTGCTATCAGCTGGCAGACGCCATCCCACCCTGGTATTCACCAGTCCAGCCCAAAGCTGTGTACCAAGACAACAAGGTGACAGCGTACTGGGATGTGCCTGTTTTCGCAGAGCACTTGCAAGTTAGAGCCAACAGAGTTGACGCTAGGTTTGTAGGCAGGGAAAACAAGGAGATAATGCTGATAGAGATGAGTTGTCCCTGGATGGACAACAAAAAGCAGAAAGAAGAGACCTTGAAGTATGCACCTTTAAGACTAGAGCTCAAGAGACAGCACCCAGAGTTCAAGATTTGACAGTTCAACATCGTCATTGACGCTGTTGGTGGCTACTCAAGAAGTCTGAAGAAAGCAGTCAAGGCATTAGTGGGCTCAGAGAGGTACTGAGAGGTACTCAGAAGAATGCAGAAAGCTGTCCTGAGCCACACCCTTCACATGGCTAAAACATTCAAAGTGATGTGCTAGCCGCTTGGACACCTATGGGACGCTAGTGAGACAATACACAATTAGCGCTTTTCAGATATTATTCGGATAGATATTTTATTTTATTAATTTTACGCAATATTATTCCTATCATGCAAATTCGTAAATTTTGAGATAATACTGGCTGCGTTCACACACCCAGTATTTGTGATTAGCACCTGGCATTCAGGAGTTTTAAACTGCCATGTCAATTATAATGGGACATGACCATCCACTGGGAAATTGTGTTTGTTGATAAGGAAACCAGAGAGGTCAAGATTCTAGATATGGCAATTCCTGGAGATACTCAGGTGAAGCAGAAAGAGTTGGACAAAATGGAGAAATGCCATGGAGACTATGGAATAGTATAAAAGTCTGTGTGGCCCCAGTTGTAGTTAGCCCGCAGAGCAGACATTTTCCCTCCTCATGGGGGAGAAACACGTGAAGAAGCCCTAAGAGTGTCTGCGTGGGAGGCTAGTATCCTGAGGAAAATCCTGTGTTTTTACAAATTATAAGACATGGGAGTTGGCCCTGCTTGGAACCTTTGGCTATTGCTGTCGCCCGCTTCCAAGCGAGACATCCCAGATTCTTACATCAAATCTGTGGTTTCAGTATTGGACATCATAATAACAGTAATAACAGTAATGATGAAGAAGATACATTAATTTAGAAGAATTTTTGCAGACAAATGATAGCCTTGCACAAAGATCTTTTAATAATCTCAAATGCCCATCCAGTTGGAACTTTTATCCTCTTCCTAATGATCTTAGATGCTGCATTGCATTAAAAACTAGACGGGCCGTGAGCGTAAACAGGGCTGCCTGTGATACATGTAGCACAAAAAACAGAAGGCACTGAGTAGGGCAGTATTGAAGCCGCTGAAACTGGATTTTTCCAGGAATAATGCTGAAAATAAATAATCTAAAAAAAAAAAAAAAAAAAAAAAAAGCCTAGGAATCCAATAGGTACTCCTGGTAACTCTTACAATGGGAAGAGCAGGCAAGGGGATCAAGCTGGAATGTATCCATTTTGACTTCAGGGTGAACTATTTACACAATGAGGTTCAGTGACCAATCAAAACAGAGTTTGTAATTGAACATCCTAACATGTATGAGATGCAAAAATAAACTTGCAAACACGTGAACCTGATTTTATCACAAATTATAATGCTGACAAACACAAAAGCGAAGGAAATGGTTAATAAAATTAATATGAAGTTTATTTACCATCTGAATTATTTTTCTGCCAAAACTTTTATTGAAACAAACAACATATTTGCTATTAGAGAGAAGAAAAAACTTCCCATTTCATTGCATGTATTCAAACAAGCAACACACAACTAAATGAATTTCCCAACAGTGTTCAGAATCAAGCTCTTTACTGAAGAACATTTCCTTGAGTAATGAAGCAAAAATCGACAAAATTTGTCTCAAATATTATTGTTGACCAACAAGAATCAGTCAAATTTCCAATTGTTTTTTTACCTGGCCAATTACAGTGTACTTAGTTTGAGGTTGTTTCGTCGTCAGACAACCATCCCGGTCTCAAAGGGTGTGAAAAATCGGATCTGTTAGAAACTGAATTTGGGGGATGCAATTTGGAAGCCTTTTTCTTAAATTAATTTACAAGTATGATTTTCAGAACCTTTAAAAAATTCCCAGTCCAAATGCTATTCAGTGAAACCTGGCCAAAAATAATGTACCTTTTAAACCATACCTCTCATCAGCGGATTAACATTCTTTAAAACCTGTACCATGTTACTTGAACAAATCATTTGAGTAAACTTATGCAGTTCCTCTATGAATTCCGGATTCAAGATTTTGTTCTCCTCTCTTCTCCAAGGTTTTTTATACCAATATGAATTTTAATTTTATTCACTACTTGCACAATCCCATAATACACCTCTATTACCCCCCAAAACTTTTGCATAACCATTGTTTGCAATTTCTCCTGGAACATGAAAATGTCCCAAGAGAAGTCGAAAACAATGCCTATGCATTTTTTTTTTGGGGGGGGGGGGGGGGTAAAAGAGGT
>NC_090874.1:72995414-72997914 GCF_036669935.1 Montipora foliosa | reverse complement strand
CAAGACCCTGGCCTTGGGTAGGGTTTAGAAATATATTATTTATATTTTTTGAGGGCACACAACTGGAGGATTCCTATCATAACCATGTGAAGATTTTTTACAAGCTATAGCTAACATGGAGATGGAAGGTTGACAACAGTTACTTACGTGCTTGACACACCATAAAACGCGCCAGCCTCATCATGGATGTTTGTATTCAGATCGGCCTGAGGGTGAAATTGAATGATGAGAAAGTGAGACAGTAACTTATTAATCTACCCCAATTTTCTCCTGACTTAAACAAAAATTTTTGTTCAATGGACATGTCATAGCCATTGATCATGAATTATGCCTCTTGCATGTAGTAAGGCATAAAAGACCAAGATGGCAGTTTTCAAATTCCTGGTTTGCATGCAAGTCTTAATTTCCTTTTCTCCTTTTCCCCTCCTTTCCCATTTTTGTTCTCTCTCCCTCTTTCACACTGTAAAAGCACTCTGTATTTCTATTAAATAGCAGATGAACACATTTTCCTCATTTTTCATAGATCTCCATTTTCAAACAGCACTGTCAACTGAAAACATTCTCACAACCCCAAACTCTTAGCCCTGCCTCAAATTTGAAAGAAAGACGCAGCGGTTCACGTTGCAAAAATTTCATTTAGACAATGTTGAAACATACATTGTGTGGACCTACCCAGAATTTCACCAAGAAAAATACAGCCTGTGGTCCTTTGTCATAAAGTTCCTTCAAGCCGCCTTTCTTTTCTGGAAACTTGTCATAAATTTGACGAATATCAACAGCCTGTGTACATGAAATACACAAACAAATAAAGAAATGAAGATACGTAAACCTACACAAAAAATTCAATAGAAACAAGTAAGTTTGGAAATTAATATCCGTTAAGAAAAAAAAAGTTACCAAGAAGAACCCCCAAACAATACCAGAAGAATGATGACTACTGATTTTGGGCAGTACTGTGAGAGTAAATCAGTGTGTTGTTTGTCTGTTGATGTCATCGATGAGTCGTTTGTAGGGTGCGGGAATAACACACTGATTTGCTCTCACAGTACTGCCCAACGTATTCTACTATACACGTACTGTCCTTAGACCTATAGACGGATCGAAACGCACCTATTAATGTTTAGTCTTCCCAGCCAATTACATCTAGGCTCAACTGACAGTCGACCAATAACATCATGAATAAGTTGACCAATGACATCTACGACCCGAGTTCTTATAGTATCTACTGACGTTACACAAATCACTCGACTCTGAAGATGACTTCCGCTGAGGTTGTCGAAACGTCAGTCAATGTCATCTCAAACAGTCCTTCTCAGGCCTACACTCACCCGGATGATCGTACTTTACTTAATGATATGACTCCTGGGTTCAAACCATTTACAAAATATAAACTATGTGACCTAAATCAACAAAGCCATTTTATATAGAACTCTCAAGTCTTTAGTTGTAGTTGAACTTTCTGATCTTCTCTATTAAGTGCTTCTATTGTTTTATGCCCCAATCCATGGACATATTCCCAGAAACTATACATGTATTTACAATAAATTATTGTGATAAGACATTATTTTTTCTGTTTCATCCTGGACAAAAACTCACCTCAAGATGAGGATCCCCCAGATCAGTATTTGGCCCCAAGTGAATAAACAAATGTTTATGGCACTGAAAAAAGGTACAGATTTTTTAGCCAAGTCAGATAGTTTTATCAAATTAAAGGTGATTTAGATGAGGCAGGGTAACAGACTGATGTTTGCGCAAGAAGTACACTTTGTTTCATGGTGTCAAATATTTCTCAGACATTACGACCTTTTTTCACTGCGTGAAATATTTTCATGGTGGTTGTGACCTTTTTCACGGCATGAAATATTTCACGGTGGCCGTGACGTTTTTCATGGCGTGAAACATTCCAATCATTTTTCAACATTTTCACAGCAACGACAGTGAAAATAGCCATAGTGTGAAATTTGTTTATTAAAGCCCCCTTCTCGCGCGAAGGGTCACAAATTGATAACATGACTTCAAAAAATGAAAACACAATAATAATTACAGTACTTACAGACTCTGGATCCATTCTTTGTTGTTCAAGGAAAGCAGACAGCTCAACTATTCGCAGTGGCTGCAATACATGAAAAAAGATTTCAGTCTCTCCTTCAAAGAATATTGCCATTGGTTATAATAAATAAAAGATTCCCACTTCATACCCAGAAATGTCATATAAAATGAAACTCTCAAAACCATCATTTTTTCTTAAACAAAATACCACAAAACCAAGCCTCATCAGTCGAACTTGCCAAATTGAAAAGAATTCTCTTGCTTTAAAATGAAGTTTTAATACCGTATTTACCAGTGTATAAGTTGATCCAGTTTATAGGTCAACCCCCATTTTTGATGGCAAAAAAAGCATTTTCTTAATTTATTTGTTAAATGTTCATGGGATACTAATCTTGCATTCTTCGATTTCTGGAACTGTGGATACACAAAAAATAAGGGCCTCAAGTGATTA
>NC_090874.1:72975414-72990414 GCF_036669935.1 Montipora foliosa | reverse complement strand
AAACAACAAGTTTTGATTGGCTTTTATTTTTATTTCTCCACATCAACACCGAACCACCATCAGAAATTTTACGGTGAGTTAGTGTGTACTTTGCTCACAGTAAAAAATAAGAATAAAAATCTTTTTGATGTTCAAAGAGGTTTTTCTTTTAAAGCATACGCGGAATTGTTATCAATTCTACATACATTTGTAGGAATTGTTGTCAGCGCTAAAGAAACAAAAGCGCTCCTGACGAATCTTCACAAGGTGATGAATATATATAGCACTATTCAAAAGATTGTCCACTCAAAAACATCTCCCACTATCCCTTACCAGTCAATGTAATCCCAATGCCTTTCTCAGACCAGCCTAGCCTTTCTCAAGAACAATCTACAAAGTGTGTTGCCCTTTTTGAGATGTGGACATATCGAGGAAAATAACAGCTCATCTGCAACGATCTGTGCTGCTCTGAAGATCAGAGCCGTACCCGGTTGAAAGACTTGCAAATACATCCTTTCCTTTAAAGAGTGCTTCTATCCTATAAAGCCAAGGTATCTTAAAACTGTCGGAGATGCTCTTCAATGCACTTTTGAAATCTACCTCATTGACCACCATTTTGAGAATTTAGCTCCAAAGAAATATGAGCCACGCAAATTTTGGTCAGCGTAGATCACTTAATAATGTATGCAAAATTTTTCCGGAACACGATTATCAATGGCAAATCACAGACGCTCCTTTCCAATTTTTTTTTTGTGGAGAGTGGGCGGCTGTACACAGGCTAGCCAAAATATAAAACTACTTTCAAATGCCTCATGTTAATGATAAAATGCGAACTGAATGCACCTCATTGATCCTTGACTACTGCTAGTTACTACTGTACATTTAGATACTCTACCACTGAGGAGCTACATGTATACGAGACTCATGGGAGCCAGGTCTCCTAAGCTCAGTGGTACGTGTATAGAATCCGAACTGGAAATCGGATGCTCGTCATTAGGTTGACTCATGCAAAGGAAAACTCAGAACTTTTACTAGCATCACAGGCAGACAACCCTAAGGATGCAAGAGCGTGTGATGTCACGTTATTTTGAGACAGTTGTAACAGCCGATTCAACCGATCAAGGAAAATGTTCTATAAAAGCTCCAAATCACAAATTAACCAATCAAAAAGCGCAGATTTATAATTTTGTCCCTCTTGGGGAAAATCTGTGCTTTGTGATTGGTTAATTTGATTGATCAAATTCCAATGATGCATGACTTCTGTCCATCATCTGGTGATAACAAAAACCTGAGCAAAGCTTGAAAACCCAGCAGGATTTTGAGGTTGCATAGCCTTGTAAATGGGATGATTTTTGGCATGATGCTATCAAAATTATCGACTTTCTACGAGCTTAAGGCTGGGAGGTGAGCGACCTTTGGAAGTGGAAGAAATTCTGCGAAATTCTGGAGGCACTCGGCCAAGAGCGGTCTTGGAAGTTGCACGCGTTGTCTATCAGTGTCAAATCACTCAGGACAACGCAGAAAATAGTAGGTGAGTGAACTTTAATTACATGTATCTGGCTGTCTATAAAATGAATTTTCAAAAAGAAACATCGCGATTTGAAGTCTTAATGGTAAATTTTCCTTGATCAGTTGAATCGGTCATTACAACTGTGTCAAAATAACGTGACGTCGCAGGCTCTCGCATCCTTAGGGTTGTCTGCCTGTGCTAGCATATCCGAGTCACTGACAGATAAATCCTTTTAATTATTATTTACCAGGGTAGACATTAAAGGGCTCCCACTTACAAATACAAGTAAATATTACTAAAACATTGGATAGTGCTGATCGCAGGGCTTGAAATTAACTAAAAGTACCAGTCACAATTTAGCGACAAGATACGAAAATTAATTTTAGTTGCAAATTTGTCATGCTGCATTGTGTTGTCAGCGGTGTAGCAAAACAAAATATGAGCCCACAATACTTGTTTTGAAAGAAACCACTGAAAATGGCGAATGATATCGAAGGAGATTGAAGGATGGAGTTGTGAACGTAACATTGTAGCGAAATTATGCTACATTGCATCTTCCGATTAAAAGAAGACTCAAGGCGAGAAACAAAATAATTTTGTCATTTCTTCATTTATTTTAGCAAAAACACAGGTGGCCCAGACTCGGAGGGTAAAATATTATAAGGATTTGTATGGGAGTCTTGATAACAAACTGAAAAAGATATAATTATTTACACACAAAAGTTCTCAATAAAAATGCCGTACTTTAATGTTGTGGTGACTTTCTTGTTCTTGTGTGGTTATTTGCCTGACTGAATGTGCTTTAAGCGACTTCTCAACTTCCCGGGTTGTCACTCGTACACAAAATAATAAAGGAAAGGCTGGAAAGTAATTCAATCTTGCCAATAAAATCACAATTTTCAGGCATCAGTGACGGTCCAGCGAATGTCCATTGCTGAGGAACAGCGATAAATATTCAGTTATTCAAAATCCTTCCAGGCTCGCTTACAACAAATTTGGACACAGTGGTCAACTGTTCACTTATTTGCTCTCACTGTATGGCGGCTCAAGCGAACGGTTGACCAGGGAAGTTGAGAAGTCAGGCAAATAACCACACAAGAAGCGAGAAAGTCACCACAATAATAAAGTATGGCTTTTTTATTCAGAGCTATTGCATGTAAATATCTTTTTCAGTTTGTTATCCAGATTCCCATGCAAATCCTTAAATTTTCTACCCTCCATGTCTGGGCCGCCTGCAGCAAAAAGGGCAGCAAAGTGGCAACTGCTAGCCCTTTCGTTTCAAAAGAGCGAAGGTGAAAACAAGACGCAAATTTGTGACTTCTCCAGATATTTTAGTCGCAAAGGGAAAAAAATTCAGTCACAAATGTGACTTAAGTGGTTGCAATTTCAAACCATCAAACTCCAAATAACCTTTGCTATTCCACTGTGAGCAACTTATTTGTGTGGTATCTGTTTTAGTATACTAAAAACAACTACATGTATTCACTTCAGTGTCAGTGGCTAGTGGTGGATATTTACTGGGCCATGAACATCCACCACTACTGCCTCCCTCAACTTCAGTGAATAGTTGTTAACAATCATTAAAAATTTTATAAAAAATTGCATTAAATTACCTTAATTTTTGCATGAATTTCCCTGGGTTTTCTTTTGGCTAACACTTGCATGTGACTTGAAACCTATTGAACACAAGTACAGTAAGCAAATTAACCAACCTTAAGTTTCCCTTGAATCTCCCTTGCCTTTTTCCTTGCTAAGACTTGAATGTGACTGGAAACCTAAACAAGAAATAAAATCCTAAAATCACCTTACTTTGAAATGGCCTTAAGACTCCACCAAAGTAGGTTTTAATTCTTAGACGAGCTGACGAGATTCCATGAGAAAACGTTTTTCCATAATCAATTTTCTTTGACCAATTCAAATTCACAGCAGCTATAAGATGAATTAACTTAAGAACCCCAACTAACAAAGTACATCAATAATTTTATTATCTGTCATTAGATTTAAATTAAATTAATTGAGTTACATACAATCAAAAATAATAAAAATGTATTAATCAAAAAAGTTCATGACAGCTACCTACATGTAGCTGTCAGTTATTTTTCAGTCCCAAAACCTACTGTATGTGTTTTGGCTTGAAATAATCCTTAAAAATGTCAATCACAGCTGGTGTTCCAGATTTTATACAGACAACGACTTTACAGTCGATTTCACATTACTTTACCGCACCATGTTGCAAAGTTCTTTAGGAAATGGAGTACTAGGCCAGTTACGAAGTAGCCAATTACGCAGCGAATAAGACAACGAAATGGAGAACTTTGAAATGAACTTCCCAACTTCTACTTTACAGCACCATAGTTAAAATTGACCCAGAAAGACAAAATGTAAATATTCTTGATCGGTTTGTACATACAGGGAGTTGGCGAGAACAGACAACTGTCTTTTACAAGGAGTTTCGTACACAATAGAGGCCAAGTATGAACTGGCAGAAATAAAAAAATTTAAAGCTAATCGAAAACAATGTTGTTTACTTGACAATGTGCTGTCCAAAGCTTCAAGTTACAGCTGTAAGTCATGAACAGGCAATTGGTTTTGTCTGCAAATAATCCAAATTTTGGAGTACTTACCATTCATTTTAAAATTTTGATTAAACTAAGGGTGAGCAAAAGCACCACCCAGTTCTCCACATAAATTTTCCATAAAAACCTCAATTTCAGACACGGTGACTTCCGAGCAAAGATCTCTACCTGTCTTTTTCTCTTCAAATTTCGATCGTGTACATGTACATACAAACTGATCCGGATTGACAGCATCTCTATTAATTTGTCTTTCTCAGTAAATTTTAACTACAGCACTATTTTGAATGGTGTTGAATCCTCAAACCACTTGCTTAAGACGTCGTGGACAGCTCAGACAGCAAAGGGATCATTAGGAGAAGTTGCGCAGCTCGATCTGGTAGATGTTAGGAAGTTCAATAGAATTTTTGCAATTTGGTTGCTAATTCACCACGCAATAGGCTACTACATGTATCCAATTTCCTAAAGAACTTCACAGCATGGCGCCACAAAGTAATGTGAACTCGCCTGTAATTGCAAGGATAATTTTTAACTGAAATTCTTCAGAACATTTTTTTGCAGATTTTACTGCTTTTGAATCTTGCCGTTACTTTGAACACTAGAAACAGTTGCCCAAGTTCTATATTTCTTTAAAGAGACTAAAAATGATCAAAAGTGGCTTGCTTTTTAATCAAAAACTAAAGGACCTTTTGCCAACGGAATACATACATGTATTTATGAATTACCATATCTCAAAATTATAGCTAAGCAGCCATCTTGTTTTGTCTGAATGTTATCAAACAGGTGGTCCCTGACATGGTATCAAGTATGCTTAACTATACACAGGCCCTTAAAAACACTTGAAACCAATTTTCAGAAAGAATGACTTGCTATTTAGTATGAAGTTTTAGGTGAAGAGCATTACTACAAATCATCGTTCAAGCCAAAATACTAATTTTTGGTTTACGGCCACACATGTTCAAAACATGTTTTCACATGGAAAACTAAGATGAATAAACATTAAAAAAGAACAATGACTTCCAGGCTAAAATACTATCTTGACCTATCTTGTATTCTCTTCACCTTAGCAAAGTGAAAAAAGATTCATATCATTGAAATTTTATCAAAGCATTCAAAGGTACTGTTGCAGGAATGCATTTAGATCAAATCGCAATCCAGTCTGCAAATTAATGATAACTATTGTGCCCCTTATTGAACACTGACTGAGCTGAAATCAGTCCCTGTACATGTAGCAACAGAGGTTAATGGATCATATCAATCTACTGTCACCTGCCCATACTGTTACCACAAATAAGTATTGCCTAAGTAAAATTTTGAACTGTTGGTCAAAACGTTTCCTTCCAGGGTCTGCATGTTTAATTTGCTCATGGGATTGTGATAATGTGTATTGCCTTGTTGTTGCGTACCTGTTTTCTTGTTCTTGTTTTTCCAGTTCTTAATTTTATGTATCGAGCAATCAATTCATTTCGACCTGAAAAGATGAAGACAAAACAAAATATGACCAATCCCTCCACAGCTTAAGAGAAGGATCTGCTTGTCTATGAAGCCAAAGAAATCAATCAAGGGTTGTATAATTGTACATCTTGTTTTTACAGCCAAAACTGACCTTCACAGGGTTGAGAGGGGACGTAATTCTATGATCCTAATACCAACTTGGGATTTGACCATAATTTTGTCTCAGATTTATATTTTGGACAGTTTTGAAGGATTTAGGGATTTAGCTTGCTTCAAAAAGGAACCTGTCAGGGCATTCTTAATGGTTATTGGTAAAAATTCGACAAATTCCAGGGACATCATCACATTCTAATGGGTTCTACATGTACATCAATTTTTTTTCACAATTTCAAGTGAAACTGGAATGAAAGGATTAGCCAAAATATGTTTTATCGACTTAATAAGAGTTAAACACAAAAACTTTAATACGTCCACCCAATGCATATAAGTCTGCACGAAACTCTTTCTGAAGCCATCTACTGTCAAAAAAGCAATAAATGACTTGTGCAATAAAATAGCTGTTTAAAGAAGTTAGTTTTTGCCACATTGTGTTGACCATCAAACAAAAGTGATCTTTGCATTTTCGATGTTTTACTAATGTGCCTTAAAGCACTCTTGAAAACCAGAAACTGTACTGAATAGAGTTATTTCCTGTGCCTTACAGAAAAAGTTCCTTTATTCTTTCAATTAAAAAAAATAAAAGTCAATACGTATGATTTTCAAAAGCCTATCAAACGGCCGGTTTGCAGAAAAATGCAAATTTATTTTCAGGTGACAATAATATTAACATTTTCCAGTATCCATGGAAAATGATCACTCCATGTCATAAATTGCCTTTTATTGTTGCTGGGTAACACAAGTTCAATTCTTTAGCTCTTGAGTGCAAATACAAACTATTGTTGAATAAACATATGTAAATCTCAAAATGTCGCGACAGTGCATGAGGAATCCAGCAATGCAGTTGGGATGTCAATTTTCATCATGGTCTTCAGGAGTTGCATTGAAAAAAAGAGGCAGCTAAAAACGCGACGACAGCAAAGAAGTTAAATTTTGAGTATTTTTATTTTTGAAAAATTACATTGACTATTTGCTTATATTAAACTATATTCCATTCAAATGTTCATGTCCAATACTTGGAGACAAAAACTCCCATGTGGTAAAGTAATAAATCTAAATAATACACACAAGGCCTTTGTCATGGTAAGAAAATTTCGAAAACAGTATCCTTCAAGGAAAAAAACCCGTTTGCACACATCAAGACTCAAACAAAGTTGACAAAACAAAGACGAACTTCGATAACTTGGCATTTCGGATTACTTGACCTAAGAACATTCTAGAAGCCAGTAAAAATCAACGTACTGTATGTGTACTGAAAGAGGAAAATCTTGATTCAGTATTTCAATTACTCGAATTCGATCATTTCTACAACCCTTTTGTCCCGTTCAGTGCACTGAAACATTTATAAGCTAAATCTTTTAACCACCACAAAATTAGCGAGAGACAAGTGCGATGTCCAACCTGCGGAAAAGGGTTAACAGCATAGCCGACATATTTCGAACAATTGAGCACGAGTCGCGTTCATTACGCGCGTAACTGAGTTATGCCAATGCACTCGTGACATTAGTAGCGCGGAAAAAGGGTTGATTTTTAAAATGTTAATCGAAAATCAACAAGGATTAAGGAATGCTAACATTTCCACGAACTCAAGAAATACAGCTGGAATGGAGAATGAAATAACGTAGTTATTACCAGTGGTGCTCAGCTAATACAAACAAACCAAATCGGCTGTCCTTTCTCTGCCTTCAAAGAGGTAAGTATTTCTAACTTTTGATTTCCCCTAGTTAAAGGAAGAGTTTTGTCAAATGAAAATGTTTCCAAATATGATGACTCATTTTTACGACCAACTGGGAAAATCGTTGAGGTTTCCGGGTTGCATGCGGTCTTCAAATAAGTTGGAAATTTCGGTAATAATTAGTCAAAATCCGACAACGATGCTTCACTGTTCACCGATTGACTTACCGTACATCTTTCCTTCATCGGAGAGAATGATCTTTCGACGACCACATGGTGGGTAGATGGCTAAGGCTTCTTGGAAAGACTGCTCGATGTCAGGCGACCAAACACCTTCAGCATCGTTTGCCATGTCGACGGGGCTTTTCGTTGGAGTGCCCTCGTCGACCGAGTTGGCCATTTCGAGGTCCTCGTGGTCCGAAATCTTGGCGGTTTGATGGCAACAAGCTTTACTCAACTGATATTAGCTGGAAGGAATCTCCCAGTTGTGTTTATCGTCGCCTAGTAGAGTTGTTAATGTTGTCTTGATCAGTCGTTCCGGAAGCACAACTCTGGAAAAATGAGAAAAATTCGAACGATTCAACTAGCCTATGGAACATTTCAATGTGAAAATCGACGACACACAATTATAACGCTTTAAACTTGCGAGCCACCTACCAAAATTCGCGCAAGTCTGAAAACGATGAAACCGATGCTACTTTCTCCCTCCTTTGGAAATCACCTGGAAAAGTCAAGTCGCCTCTTGCTCTACTGAAAACGGAGGCTAACAAAGAATTTAAGGAATGACAAAAACTATGATCGGCGCTCCCACAAAAGACTTGCGCTATTTCTCCTTAGAGGGGGGTTGATGACATTAGCTTTCGTCACCCGCTGTCCCAAGAAGAATTCGAAACTCGCAACAGTCTTTTACCAAACACGGGGATAGAATTCTAAGAATGTTTTCTTTCAAACGAGGGTCTTCAAATTATACTTAAACCTGCAAAGCATATTTTCGTCGCCGCTTATCGCGTCAAATAAAGAAGTTATGGATTCCTTCGGCCATTGTCGACGAATTTTAAGTCTGATCCAACCCAAATTTCTCAGCACAGTTGTATGAGTGTTTCGTCCGGGCAGGATAATTTATTCAATACGTCATTCTTCGCATATTTTAGAGTCAGCTCAATTCTAATTGGCTCTCGCCAACACACCCATTTAGATAACAGATACTACCGAAACAATGGCAAAAATTGCTTACCTTTAGTTTAGTATTTACAAAAATTCTTAACAAGCGAGCGTTGGTCATAAAAAAACGGTCTATTATCCAGTGTGTCGCTTTGAATTATTTAGTATGAACACAGGATAATACGCTCTTTATTTTGTTATTCTCGCTATGTTAGTTTCATTGGCCTAGATAAGTCTTTAAAATCGAATTTTTGCTTTTATATCAGTGGCATTTTCGCCGAATCCGAGACAAATTTTTTGTTGCACTAACTTCTTCGGCACTGATTGTTGTCTAGCTTTTTCAGTGGGATTACAAGAAAACGTTAAATACTGAAGTCGTGGTCTTAGTCAAAAGCCAAGTGTTGAATGGAAACACCTGTCGCCCTATTAAAAGAAATCCAGGTGCCCCTCGGATTCCAGATATCCCAGCTCGTGGATTCCGGATCCCGAATAAGGGATCCCGAATCCCGAGTCGTGGATTTACGGGTTCCGCCGAAATGGTCCTGGATTCCATCGAAAGTTGTAGATTCTGGATTCTGTACAATGGATTCCGGATTCCACGCTCTGGATTCCGGATTCCAAAGCCTAACATTTGCTGGATTCCGGATTCCTTCACATCGGGGGACACCTAGTATTTTGAAATAGACTTCAGTTCAAGCGCATATCGGTCAGTGGGGCATATCTTTTCCAGAGCCTCTTTAACTAGTTGTCCGTCCTATTTGACTCGACAGTGATAAATATCAGTTAGGCAAGGAATAAATCTTGGTGAAAGGTTTGTTAAACTATTATTCGATTCTTTGTCATTGGAAGTACTAATAATAATATCTGTGTGTTTATTAAAAATATATTAACTGATGAGAAGCCCGCCGGCATAGCGTAATCTGAGGGAGAACAGTGCCTCCGACAGTCGTTGTTAGACTTGTTGCTATCTTGCGCGTAATTTGTCCCTAAATTAAAAGCTAAGACTGTGACCACCTGCATGAGAATAGCAATCATTGTTGTGTTCAATTTTAACGACCTTGTAAGTTTGATCCAATTCAGCCTGTGACTTCGAAGATGTTTGGTCTTTAAGTTTGGAAAAACGGATAAAGTTAGTCTAACTACAATGGAGAAACATTTTTTTCAAACACGCACAAAGTATGGTCTGAAACAAGCAGGTGAAACCAAAACTGGGCGTTACTTTTAAGTGTCTCTATATCTATATTTAGTATCACCTAACTAGTGGACTAATGCAAATCCTGCATTTTAATTGGCTACGCTACTAGAGGACTATTAGTAATAGTCCTCGAGTAGCGCAAAGCGTGACGCTTTCTTTGGTTTTATTCCCAAATAAATATTTCTTCAACTTGCATTTGCTAACTTTGTTATTGCCTTTTCTGTTCGACTAGTTGGGTGATATTAAAACACCCAAATCTTCAATTATAGGTTCGATTTTGACTGTCCTCTTGATTGGGTCTGGATAAATTTCTTATTACCCATGAAACATGGAGGAAACGGGAAATCAGAGATTAGGAATCAGAGAAAATTCAACTAATAGCCGGTTGTCAGAAATTCTCTATAACATGAATTGTTAATCTTTCTGCTGAAATGAAGTAATTCATGATTTTGTTCGTTTCATATTTTAAGACCAAACACAATTAAAGACCATTGATGTAATATATTCATTGCAGCTGATTTTATGTTGAAGGAACATTTTATCTTGTAGTAGAAAAGAAAAAAAATCCCGTCTTTGAATGTTTGTATATAGAGTCATTTTGATCTAGCACTTCAGCTCTGAAAGGTTTCCAGACAGAAATGAAATGTTGAGTACCCACAGCATAAGAGCTGAGAAATGGTAATTAGCCAATGTATTGGTTCTAAGGTTTTTATTGCATTTAAAGTCGAGATATACGTGTTGCTCCAGTGTGCCATGAAACAAAATAGTTTCAGTGCCTATTGCGTTAGTTATCATGGCTGTGCTAGTTGTCTAGACGCGAAAAGACGAGGTCATTCCACCCAAATTTACGCTGTATTAGTCTCAGTGACACACTTTTTTGCGTATTGATTATTTTATTAAGGACAAGGACGAGCAAGTCTTGCTTTGAAAATTTCTTTGTGTTGGACAATGATACTTTAATTTCGGGGCGCAGATTACTTCAATGTTTTCAGTAGATTTTCAGCAAAGCTCGCGTCTTACTTTGTCTACAAATTAATCGAGACAGACAGAGTTGTTGGACAATGAAACTTTTGATGTTGCAGACTACTGTAATGCTTTCTGTTTTTCGGCACAGCTCGCCTCGTATAGTGTCTGCAAATTAATCGGAACTTCGGAACGCTACAGAAGGCCTGTCTCCTAGAAACAGCGAGAATTTTTAATTATATATATATATATTGTATTTTAGTGATTTTTATTCAAATTGTAGAATGTACTGTAGACTGCATCATCCTTGCCACCCTACAAATCTTGGACAGAATAAAATGGAACAGCAAACCCCCATTCTCCCCCCCCCCCCCCCAAATCAAGGATGTAAGCCGCGCAAAAGACAAAACGCGCCATTTTCCCATCCTTACTTGGGGGGGGGGGGGGGGGTGAGAGGGGGGTACAAATTTCCTATCTATTTTGCCCAAGATTGTAGCGATACATATAAGTACAGAGATTATACAACAAAAAGAAACTCGCTGATACAGAAAAACGGAAAAAACCAGCAAAATGGGGTAAAATGGTTCTGGGTATCTCTTTTGGCTGTGCTACGACAACACTGGCAAGAAATAGATTGTATTGAGGAGAGCAAAAGACACGAAAAGGACACAAAAATGCAGCTATAATTGACCACTCCAAACATCATAAGCCGATACAAGAATGTTCAGCTGCGCAGCACTTCAATTATTTGTATCATGCAAAAAATTTACGCTAATCAGATCTGATTTCTTCTAAAACAGAATTCCTCTCATGCGAGTTTCCTCTCGGGGTCAAGTGAAGGTAAAAAATGTAAATATCAAATTTGTTCCGAATCCTTAACTCGACGGTATAAAAAAAGAATGGCATCCCTTGTAGATGCATCCGAGAACAGAGGGTTATCTTGGAATACAGAGGTTTTGTTCGGACAGCGTATGAACCAATCATAGACGAAATTTATGCAGCCGGTGCCTCAGAGCGCGGGAAAACACACGTGCTCCGCGGCGAGCAAAGTCACGCTATTTTATTTCATGTCGATCAGCAGTAATCCGCAGCAAAACTAAAACAATCTCAAACCTCACTGAAAAGACAGAAAACCGTTTTATTGCAGATTCTATTGAAGATTCAGTTGAAGTTCTACAATGATGTCCATTGCCGGAATTAAAGTTACCTTTACAGATAGACTGATTGAGAAGATCCTCTAATTTTCTGTCGGAGAATAATAAGCTGCGAAGACTTTTAATCCAGAAAGACAAAATGATTCTTTGCTAAATGCTTCCATATGTCACTCCGTCTATTTTTGGAATTCTGTTTTTAGTTAACAGGCACATTGAAATCATATTAACTCTAAAGTGGTTATGGTTTAGGTCTGTTTGCAATTAAAATCGATAGCTCAATGTGGTAGTTTTATGGAAGAGTAAACAAATATAGTAGTCTTGGGGAAAATCGGGAAGTGGCTGGTTGGATTTCAATTTTTTAAGTGTATTTTATGGTTTTTGGGCCGTGAAGGATTCGTTGAGTTAACTGTCGAGATTATATGCAAGTACCGTTGTGTTTGTCTTGTTGGTTTTTTTTTGGTCTTTTGGCTTTTTTTTTTTTTTTTTAAGATCATCGTTTTTTTTTCAGTACATGAAGCAAGCGCCATTTTTTCAATGAAGTTTTCCCTTGTGTCTTGGAGTAGGCGAAGAAAATGATTTGCTGTTGTCTACATGATCCTGCTACGCTTTTGTAATGAAACAATATGAAAGCGAAGACAAATCTGAAACAAAAATTTTGTTGTATTTGTTTTGGTCACTATTTCTTCAAAATTTTATCGTATTTCTTTAAAAATCGAATGCATTACTCAATCGTCGCGCGCTTTAGCGTTTATGACAGCTGGTTTCACTGGATGATCAGTGGTTCTCTCCTGCGGCCTGTAGCTCCAAGCTTGTTCTTGCGACAACAAAAAACGGAAGGGTCTTAACCTCGAAACGTTACTAAAATTTTCTTACGATCACCTCTCGCGGATGCGTTCAACGCCTGAAATAATACAAAGATTTTATAGTGCTTACGTGAACGGCAAACTGTAGTTCAGAGAGGCTCTGCTCGCAGTGTGGCCGGTTCTTTGCCTTTTTCGAACTTCTCTCTTAGAACTGTGAAGTTACTTGAAATCTGCACATAACAGACAAGAAGTGAAACCAAATCACACATTTTTCTTTAAAGTTTTGGAAAAACGCAAATTTCAACTCCATTTCAACTTACCGTTTGCTGTTTCAGTGCTGTAAATGCATGCGATCCTAAATTTCTCTTTTACCGGTAATCCACGACCTGCACCCAACTAAACTTTCAAGTATAAAAGAGACTCGCGCTTTCGTCTTGCGTAATTGCACTCCTTCTAATTGTCTGATGTCTTACATTCCAGTCATTTTCTTTTTAAACCGTAAGACATCCAGACATTCCTGAGCTGTTGACCTTAGCTGGAAGGGAATGTTAAGAACGACATAGACTTCTTGATTTTGCGGTCTAATTCTTGAAAGTGCTTATCCGCTTATTTACTCAACCGTGCACTAGAGTCAAAGTTTGTTTTATTTCCGTTAATCGTTTTAAAAGAAATATCAATAGGATGATGGATCTTTTACCTTGAAATTTTACCTCCAAATTTGGCAATATATTTTGAATTACGTAATCATATTACTTCGGTTAAAAAATGTAATATCTTGTCATTTTATATAGCATAGCTTAACGGGGCTAGGTCACGCAATTGAATTTTAGCCAATTTCAGCACTGATCGAATGGTCATAGAGTTAACTAAAATATCAAAATAACTGTTCAAAACTATACTGGAAGAACTCTAACAAAACACAGGGAAGCCAAGAAGGCACATGGATGGACAAAACTGGAGAGGATTGAAATGGATTGAATTTGGGTAAATTTAAAAAACTTCGGCCGACCTTTTTTCAAATTTATATCAGTATATATCAAAATGTCAGTTACACAGCTGGAAAATCCGTGAAAAGCCGTGATTTTGCAAATGAAAGACTCTTGCTCTGCCAATTTGACGTTTAGAGCTCATAATTAAAAAATTAAACAAAATTACCTAAAATAGCGTGACCTAGCCCCTTTAATTAGACCCTACGCACGTGTGACAACCTGCTGGGAGACAACTTGTCTAGTTCCTAGGCCTCTGCTTTCACCGCGGACAATCCGTTTTGAGTCACGTGGCCGCTCATCCAGTGACGCCAGCGAAAAGGATTGACGCGTGAAGCCTGGGAAAAAGCCGTACAGAGACTAGTTTCGAATTGTGCAGCAACAAAAGAACAGAGTCGAGGTTCAGGGGAATAATTAGCATTTGTATTGTTCAAATCAAAGGAAAATGCAAATTATTCCCCTGAACCTCGACTCTGTTCTTTTGTTGCTCCATAATTCGAAACTAGGCTATTCAGGCAAGGAGACAACTCCGAGAGCTCGAGAATTCTGACTTTGTGCAAAGAACGTCGACCTTTGTACAAACAACGTTAACGTCTGTGCAAACAACGTTCACACTTTGTATGAACCTCAACTTTTTATGAACAACATCTGGCTTGTACAAACAACGTCAACTTTGTGCAAACAACGTCCACACTTGTGCGAACAGCACGAAGATACGAGAAATTATCGATTGACCTGCGTGGGAAGACGCTAATAGACATTTGTTGAGGACGCAAAACCAATATAAAACGGTGATTCAACTCAAATTCAAAGAGTCTACGTAAAAAAGCACATTGCTGGGTCTTTATTAAAGGGATGTTTTAATCTGCTTCATGAGATTGATTATCTTTTTAATTATTTTAAAAATTGATAGGATAGAGCACATTTATGCTGTAAGTTCACAGGTTGTGGATATTGAATACAGCGTGTTTCAGTATGCAATGTATGCTAAGGAACTTCTAGTGTATGAGTTGGACCGGGTCTCCAATAGTACTAGTGATCATATTGCATATTGTATGCAAAAGGTCTTAATTATAAGGATGATGGATCTTTCAGATTCTAGCCAGTGTCTATGAATTACATTTTGGAATTGTTAATGGCCCTGAATGGTTTTAAAGTAACGGGTTTAGTCAATATTCCATCAAGTCTACTTAAGCCTAGTTTATACGTTGCGCTTTCGTCGAATTTAATTTAGGCGAATATAATTCCGGTTGCTACTTTAAAATAAATTCGACGATAAAGCGACGTCTAAAACGAGTTCAATTCGTCGGTTAAATAAATTCGTCCTAGACGCTTAAATTAAAGCGCCATCAGTTTATCCGTCACACCAGCGTCGCGTCGAATGAAATGCA
>NC_090874.1:72962914-72967914 GCF_036669935.1 Montipora foliosa | reverse complement strand
AATTTATGGCTCTTGTTTGTCTCTATTGGTTGGAAAAATCGTTCACACAATTGTTGGTGGTGTAGTTCTACAGTTAACAGTCCTAACTTATCCAATCCTGCTATATAATCATATCCGGGCAATATAATTGAAATGGCTCTCTTTTCAACTCGTGTAAATTCGTACTTAAGGTACTTAGGTAAAGAACTAAAATAACTCACAACCCCATAGTCCATTACTGATCTAATGCAAGTCACATAAAAAAGAGAAAGATCTTTTGGAGGCACCTTAGCTCTCTTTAACTGAATTAGGAAGTAGATTCGTTTGTTAACTTTCTTGATTACATTATCAACATGTTCGTTCCATGTCAAATCGTTACTTATGGTAACGCCAAGTAATTTCGCTGATTTTACTACTTCAATCTCATTTCCATTTATGATAAGTGGATCAAAAGTTGATGGCTGCTTGCAAAAGGTTATTCTTAGCTCCTTACACTTATCAGGATGTAACTGGACTCTGTTCTTATTGGACCAACTCGTCGCGCAACATTGTTTCGTTGCACGTCTTGATCGCTGTTTCGCGTTTTATACAACTCGTGACACACATGCAAAACTTGCCTCAAATATTTGACTTCATTCACACAAATAGGACTTGTCTTAAATATGAAACTTTGAGCCACATCAAGAGAAAATGAGAGGACAGAGAGGGAGGCTCAGGGCGTTGGCCGGGATATATCATGTCCACGAAATTTATTTTTAGGCGAGCGGAAGTCTTTGTTCTAGCGGAAGTCTGTCTTCCGAGACGTCCGCATGAAGTCTTGCCTCGCTCTCAGGTTCTTAGTGAAAAGAAAAAATGGCGGCGCACGTGGAAGGATGATGAATATTTATATTCATTCAAACATCAGACCGAGGTTGGCCTGCATGAGGACGTCTCGGAAGACAGACTTCCGCTAGAACAAAGACTTCCGCTCGTCTAAAAATAACTTTTGTGGACATGACATATCCCAAGGGCTGGACCGGGAGCCTCCCGCTCTGTCCCCTCATTTTCTCTTGGCTACATTTATAAAACTTCTTAAGGCGGGGAAATACGAGATACTAAAACCTTAAACTTGACGCGCAACATTGTTTCGTTACTGATTGTGGTGCGATGGATCGTCCAAACCTTTCACTGATTCAGGTGCGATAGATCGTCCAAACCTTGTCACTGACTGTGGTGTTATGGATCGTCCAAACCTTGTCACTGACTGTGGTGTTATGGATCGTCCAAACCTTGTCACTAATTGTGGTGTGATGAATCGTCCAAACCTTGTCACTGATTGTGGTGTGATGGATCGTCCAAATCTTGTCACTGATTAAGGTGTGATGGATCGTCCAAACCTTGTAACGGATTGTGGTGTGATGGATCGCCCAAACCTTGTCACTGATTGTGGTGCGATAGATCGTCCAAATCTTGTCACTGATTGAGGTGTGATAGATCGTCCAAATCTTGTCACTGATTGAGGTGCGATAGATCGTCCAAATCTTGTCACTGATTGCGGTGCGATAGATCGTCCAAATCTTGTCACTGATTGAGGTGTGATAGATCGTCCAAATCTTGTCACTGATTGAAGTGCGATAGATCGTCCAAATCTTGTCACTGATTGAGGTGCGATAGATCGTCCAAATCTTGTCACTGATTGCGGTGTGATAGATCGTCCAAATCTTGTCACTGATTGAGGTGCGATAGATCGTCCAAATCTGGTCACTGATTGAGGTGCGATAGATCGTCCAAATCTTGTCACTGATTGAGGTGCGATAGATCGTCCAAATATTGTCACTGATTGAGGTGCGATAGATCGTCCAAATCTTGTCACTGATTGAGGTGTGATAGATCGTCCAAATCTTGTCACTGATTGAGGTGTGATAGATTGTCCAAATCTTGTCACTGATTGCGGTGTGATAGATCGTCCAAATCTTGTCACTGATTGAGGTGCGATAGATCGTCCAAATCTTGTCACTGATTGCGGTGTGATAGATCGTCCAAATCTTGTCACTGATTGAGGTGTGATAGATTGTCCAAATCTTGTCACTGATTGAGGTGCGATAGATCTTCCAAATCTTGTCACTGATTGCGGTGTGATAGATCGTCCAAATCTTGTCACTGATTGAGGTGCGATAGATCGTCCAAATCTGGTCACTGATTGAGGTGCGATAGATCGTCCAAATCTTGTCACTGATTGAGGTGCGATAGATCGTCCAAATATTGTCACTGATTGAGGTGCGATAGATCGTCCAAATCTTGTCACTGATTGAGGTGCGATAGATCGTCCAAATCTTGTCACTGATTGAGGTGCGATAGATCGTCCAAATCTTGTCACTGATTGAGGTGCGATAGATCGTCCAAATCTTGTCACTGATTTTGGTGCGATAGATCGTCCAAATCTTGTCACTGATTGAGGTGCGATAGATCGTCCAAATCTTGTCACTGATTGAGGTGCGATAGATCGTCCAAATCTTGTCACTGATTGAGGTGCGATAGATCGTCCAAATCTTGTCACTGATTGAGGTGTGATAGATCGTCCAAATCTTGTCACTGATTGAGGTGTGATAGATCGTCCAAATCTTGTCACTGATTGAGGTGTGATAGATTGTCCAAATCTTGTCACTGATTGAGGTGTGATGGATCGTCCAAATCTTGTCACTGATTGAGGTGTGATAGATCGTCCAAATCTTGTCACTGATTGAGGTGTGATGGATCGTCCAAACCTTGTCACTGATTGAGGTGCGATAGATCGTCCAAATCTTGTCACTGATTGAGGTGTGATGGATCGTCCAAACCTTGTCACTGATTGAGGTGTCATGGATCGTCCAAATCTTGTCACTGATTGTGGTGCGATAGATCGTCCAAATCTTGTCACTGATTGAGGTGTGATAGATCGTCCAAATCTTGTCACTGATTGAGGTGTGATGGATCGTCCAAACCTTGTCACTGATTGTGGTCTGAGGGATCGTCCAAATCTTGTTACTGCTTGTGGTGTGATGGATCGTCCAATTCCTGTTACCGATTGTAGGAAATTGGGGAAGCCATAAAGACCAGGCAAAAGACTCCAAAGGATCAATACTTGAATAAACCAGAACAAGTGCATTTTCACAAATCAAAACTAAAGCTCGGTAATATTCCGCTCTACCTTTCGAATGCTTCACTCGAATTTTGTGATCTGATGATAGCTTCTTTATCTTTTTCGGCTTTGGTACTTTCTTATATAGCTTATCCAGAGACCTAGAGCGACAAACAACTGTCTTCATAAGTAGTGGAGGACTTGATTTTGACAGTTTTCTCTAGCCATCAATACGTTCAGGTGTGATCGCAATAACAAGAATAGAAAAAAAGTTTACATCAACAAAAAATGATGAAAATAAGAAGATGAAAACAAAAATAAAACAAATCTTGAGACCAGCAGAGAAAGCAAAAGAAGGCTTCGGAACAAACATAGTTACCTTATCCTTTAAATTTTTTGCAGCGTCAATTGAAGGATTAAAGAAATATTTTCAAGTTGTGCTTTAAGTGGTGAAATATAGGAACAAATGTGCCAATCCACATCTCGTGAATAGACATAACAAAAATACTGGCTGATCACAAGTGAAATACATTTACACGTGAACTTATTTCCAGTGATCTTCGTATCATTACAAGTGGACAGACAATGATCTTCTGCATTGCCCTTGGCACAAGGAAGAGACTTTTCGTGAATCCAAATATCTTTTTCGGAGGGTTATAACTTCTGACGGAATATTTTCAAGTTGTCAGTGTTGCTGATCTTACCGGCGTTTACAAATGTTTGTTTACATAACTATGCGGGTTTAGGTTGACTGAAGAGAGGCACATACGTTCCAAAGTGATTTGTTTGGAAATGTCACTACTACACATTCCAGCTCTCCTTTCGTGAAGAGAGTCTCAAGTCAAACAAAATTACTATCAGATCAAATGCGAAATATGCGTTCTTGCGCGCATACTGAGCCTATTTTCATGTGCTTTGCCGACCAATCCCATTGAAGTTTCATTTTCGCTGGAGGTTGACACTATATGCTGTGCGATTGGGAGACATTTTCTTATTTGTTGGAGTGCCATCCCGCTTTAAACTAAAAAGTAGAGTATAGAATATATTTATTGAGGGTGATATTTAAAACTTGAAGCTCCAGGGAACCTGTATAAAAAGAGATATTTCAGATAAACAGAAAAGCGTTAAGAAATTCATTTCGGAAAACTTTAGAAGCAAGAAACTGAAGAATTAAAGAAAGGGCGTTCTTCGAAGGTGAAGCAAAAGATTCTGAACAAGTACACATTGGTGCAATTAATTGTGCACCGCCTTTTCACTCACCAACGCGAAGACTTTTTAAAATAAATATCGAAATGGAATCGACAGACACATGGTGAGAAGACAATCTCTGTCGATCCCCTAAGCTCATGGGGGATTAATAAATTCCATTTGGAAGGTGACTTCCATTTGGAGAGTGACATCGAAGCTAAAGAGTATACCAATGTTTATCAAAGCTATCACGAAGTTTTGCAAGCTATGAGCCATCAAATTAAAGCCATATGAATCCAACTTGAACATTAGTGACAACCAAGCAACCCATGCTTCCAGACACTAATACTTGTGTGGCGGACCATAATGACGAACTGTCGAAAGACTCGGTCATTGATTATAGATTATGTAAGGAAAACTGATGAGGAATCCGTACCAATCTCCTGTGATAGAGCGAGGGCTGAGGCCGTTCGCAAATGCAAACATGCTCCCTGGGACAGAGAACCTTCCAAAATTCCTTACAAGAAAACGTCGAGCTTGTTTCATAAAGACAAGGTAATAAGAAAGTGTATGGTGCATTATTTAAAGAAGAACGCACCGAGCTCGTCAGAGTTGAGAAAGTGTTTATCTCTTGCTTTCGGAAATTAATATTATATTACAGTAAGAATGTCTAGACCTAGACCCGACCTAGATCGCAACTCAGACGTAACAAATCTTCGAGAGTAGGAGATTCTAA
>NC_090874.1:72955414-72960414 GCF_036669935.1 Montipora foliosa | reverse complement strand
TTGGCTATTTACAAGTGCGGCTGGGAATTTGAACCAGGGACTACCAGGATCAAATTCAACGAGTGGTCAGAGCGGGTCTTGAACCCGGGATCTCCGGATCTCAAGACAAGCGCCCTAACCACTGAGCCACACTGCCTCCTGAAAATTCCTCCTTGCTGAGTTGTGTGCACTGTTGTTTACAGGAAGAAATTTTTATCATATTTTAATTACGTTAGAAAACAAATAGCTGACACTACAGCTGTGCATTGCTGAGTACTGGAACTTTTCGGACATTCGGAATTCCACTTTTCTGTTGGATCGGAGTCAGAGGCGTAGATGCATGCAGCAAACGCGCAGATTATTATTCCGCGAAAATTGACTTAGTTTTTGGCGCAAATTAGAATTTCCAAAAACGGAATTAATGAAAATTATAATTCAATTAAATCTTATCGTTTTGAAAACCGGGGTCGGTTGAAATTTGCTCAGCAAGAGTTGGAGATTTTTTCCGTAAATCCGAACATAGAGGGCCAAGCTGAGATTGAAAAGACATTCACGGGATGTGCACCAATTGAAAAGGAAGATAAGGACATTGTCATAAAAAAAACGTTGAGTATGTATCATGTCCTAAATTGTTTTTGTACCATGTTTTGTCTTTTACTGAAATGCCTTAAAATAAGTTTGCCATAGAGCTATGGGCTAGATGATTGGAGCCTTCATTTTAGGAATTCGAAGTCTGTTTTTCAGTTATTTTGCTTGCCAGCGCAAAATGGCGGCAACGTTGGATGTCCTTCAAGTTCTAAAAATGCTTAGTAATTTAGGGAAAAGGTGGCTTTGATGTTCAAAAAGCAACCTTCGATAAATGAAAAAAGTGATTTTCATCGCAATCTAAGTGAAAAATCTACCAGATTATTGAAAATCAAAATGTTATTTATCACTGAAGAACGCCGCGTTTCCTCGTGCTGACCCAGTCATCAAACAAGTGAAATATTGTTCTTACCTCTTCGTATCTTGAACTTGATTTGATTGGGAAGGTTGCAGTCTCGTTCTGAGTGCGATGGGACAAAATCAAGTTAAAAAGTAACAACAGTTGAGAATTCAAGCTCTATGTTTATTCATTTATGGGTTATCAAGGACACTGGACACCTTTCTCTTCCCGTTTCAGCAACAATAACGATGGAGACGAAGTTTTTCAGTAAGCAAAGACGACGCAAACGCTAACGAACTTGTCACTTGGAAATAAACATTTCCACGATCGTAAGTTTTTTGCTATAATTTTCTCTTGTTTGCGTTATGCAACCGCGTCGACGGGACGTATACAAAACATGGACCCCAGGTCCATGGACCACCCCCGTGGACCTGGTCCATGGACCCCTTCATGGAACCAGTCCATGGACTACCCCTGTGGGCCACCCCTTCGTTTGTACAGTTTCCTGCAGAAAAATCTTTAGACGAGAAAGAGAAGCCATCCTGGCACTTGTCTGGACAATTTGAGCAATAATTATTTTCTCTTACAGAGACATGAAAAATTCCGACAGGAGGCCTCAACGGATTTGAAGCCATGACCTCTGCGATGCCGGTGCAATGCCGCGGTACAAACTGAACTCAGTTGGGAGCATGTCATGTTTTGCATACATTGTCCTCTTAGGGCCTTAGCGTGCCTTTTTGGCCTAGCCTGTTTTATGCCACGCTAGTATGTCTGGACTCAGCCGACCGGTTGGCTCACGGTTGTGTGAGCACCGGACTACTGTGCGAGAGGTCGCAGGTTGATATCAAAACCACGGCGAGACCAACATTCAGGGTCTTTAAATAACAAAAGAACTAGCCCTTCCTGAAAAAAATCTTGAAAAACTCTCCCCTTATTTCGTATAGAAGAGGGAGATCTTTGAATGATGTACTCGTTATGGTTTAAATTTCGTCCGCGTCGACGAGGTAATCTACAATGATTACCTTGATTAGCGGCAACGCAGTTGAAGAAGATATCTAGAAAGTGCGCATTTACGTTGCCGTCAAAGCCTTCAGTCGTACCCCAGAAAAATGAGAAGAAATTATTTAATATAAAATTTAGTTTTCAGTGGCTTCGCCTGTCCTTACGGAAGACTCCTCGTGTTGCAACCACATAACAGTATGCGTGCAACAAAAACGCCAAACATCTGCATATTTAATGAGCCAAAACGTACGTTTATAACTGAACGTTGGAATACATTCCTTCCATCGTTCCCTTCAACTCAGTTAAAGGACCAAATTCAAGGCATTTTGGAAAACGAAAGGACGCCAGAATTTGTTGCATCCTCATAACTTAACTAAGCGTCGTCCAAAGCGGTTTTATTCTTGAACACCTTTTATTTGTCACACTGAAACGATCCGGAGATTGTCGCGAAGTGATTATACCAGCGCGAATTTAAATTTTTAGATGAAATTCTTGTTGCGATGGCCTACTATTTCCTGTTAATAAAAACCTGGGAGAAGGGGTTGACTCTGGAGTTAAAGGTGATCTTATTTTCCAAATAAGAACACCGCGTCTGTGTGCGTCCCTTTGATGGTTTGTGGAATATTGCGAGAGAATAATTAAAGAAACGCAATTAATGTGACAAACCTGAGCACGTCAGAGATGACGACTCTCCGTAGATTCCAAGGTGGATGGAAGGACAAGTGTCCGAAGAGTTGTAGCCTAAGTAAAAAAGTACAACATTTTACCCCTTGCGAATTCCCAATAGATTGTTTGGTGCAAGGGCACTGAACGCGAAGGAAGGAAGATCAAAGGAGGAGAGGATGGAAGAGAGGGGGTATAAATCGATACTTTTACCATCAATGCCTGTCGTCCACATAGAAAACTAAAATTTATATTCTGACAATTCCCTCGTGATGATGTTTGTCCAGTGTTTGTTCATCACAAAGCCATTTTAGAACATGTGCAGATCAAGATCCGTAATCTATGCATTCTTTCCAGGAGTGTAGCAGCTGATCCAACGATTACTCGCCATTGGTTCGCAACCCTTGCAGGAAACCATTCTTTCGCCTATTAACCTGACCGAATGATAATATGAATCCTTATTAAAATCTCAATCATATCTCCATGCTCAAGTACTCCGCTAATGTGGAAGAAGACTGAAGAAGTTTCCGATCACCTGAGAACCTGTTAGCCCTTCAGCTCAAATCAAGTTGAAAATTAAGGAGCTAACGGTTTCCTTTGAAAAAATGTAATCGATGTAACACAATGCGGAAACACCAATAGCCTTTTTTCTTAAACGAAGCTTTTTGCACAAAGAAGTGATCCTATGGAATACCGAATAGATATTTTAATACTGCTACTGACATCAATTTCTTCTTTTTGTGAAAATAATTTGTACTTAGGAATGCAAATAAATCATAATTGGTGTTGTTAATTGGGGAGACTGTAAATCAGATCACATAACATCAAATCAAAGCAGAATGGCGGTTTGAAGACGCACTAAACGATTTAGTTCGTCCAGCTGAAGCATAATACATCTATCGCCCGTCTTTACACTGGACGAATTAAATAACAAACTAAATTAAAGATGCATTCAAATCAATTGCCCAAAGTCTCCCAGACTCATTGAGCAGCTCTCGTATAAAAACGGCCATCAAATCGATTGTTGTTGTTTTTTTATGGGAGGGAAAAACTGGGAACCGAGCAGAGAAACAACAATTTGACGTCGAGTCTTGAAAATCGAGCCCGGGCTTTATAGACCAATTCGGCGAACTCAATGTTGTATCCAATTCAGATCTGTCGGGGTTAAAATTCTTTTTGTGTTGAATTTGCATGACAATGAAGCATTCGATTTAAATGATATGGAAGTACTTGGAACAAAACGTTTTATTCCCAAAAGATTTTAATCGGATACAACATTTAGTTAGCCGAATTGGTCTATTAGTAGAAGGCGAGCGCTATCACCGACGCAAATTTCCCTTTCGTAAACGGTCGTTGCCATTTCTCAGAACGGTCGTTGCCATTTGAAACGGTCGATGCCATTTATAACGGTCGACTACACACTTCACTTCAAAGAAAATTAAAAGAAACAAACTAAGAAAAAATATTTAAAAAAATTATGATAAAAAAGGAAAAAAAAAAATTTATAAAAGAAAAACTGGAGGAAAAAAAAGAGTCCGAGAATTTCAAGATTCGAACTCGGGTTCTTAGCCCTCACCTTAAACAGAACCCTACCCCGAACCCTAACTCATATGACCAGCGAGACACAACTCCCAGTAACTACAACCTTTTGAGTTCTTAAACCTAATGAGTGTCATTCAGAGCTAAAAAATGGCATCAACCGTTTCAAATGGCAACGACCGTTTTGAGAAATGGCAACGATGCTTTTAAAATGGAACGACCGTTTACGAAAGGGAAATAAGCATCACCGACTTAGTCTCTATGTACATTTCCATTAGTGAACGCGTACATTACCATTTACGTGCATTTTCTCATGCATACAATTGGCTCTCTGAGAGCTCAGTGAACCTTTGGGGAAAACAAAACTGGACTCTTGCACATCTAGCTGCTATTTTAGTTAAATAATTATGCATTGTGAAGATTGAAAACTTTATTTCTTACCAGCACAAAGGTCTGAAAACTCCAGCTGCATACTCTCTCCCTCACCTTCGATAAATCAATATGTCAGCGTAATTAACCCTTTAGACATGCATTGGAATGTTTTAGCAACAATCCTGGACATAAAAGTTTCGAGACTTTTCCGATGGCGCTATGCCCACTCCCCTGTTCCAGCAAAAAAAAACCGTTTATTTTTTCAGAAGGAAAAAACTTTGTGACATTCGGTTTTGACATGTAATATAGTTTAAAATCAATGCCTACCTTCGTACCATATATCAAACGCAATGACCGAATTCCAAATAAAATATTCCAAAAAATATACTTTGCACTAGTAATTCATTCTACTGGTCTTGTTTCATCCCTTTGTTCTTTGTCCCCCTCGGCTTCTTTTTTGTGTTTGTCTTATGTTTAGTGTTTATAGGGGCGGAGTTCGATTTGACAAGCTCGGTCCTCC
>NC_090874.1:72932914-72942914 GCF_036669935.1 Montipora foliosa | reverse complement strand
CGGGAGGTGGCGACGGCGACAGCACATCCGCGTAAAGGCTGGGGCGAGACCGACGTCGCGTTCCAACACTGCGACGGCAACTTCCCGCCAGTTTTCAAAAAGGACAACACTTCTTCTTCGATTTTTGGTGGCTATAAGGTTTAAACGATATTAAATGTAAACAATAAGGTACATTTAGTTCGCCTTGGAGTAAAAGGTAAGTTGTCCCAGTTTCACTGTTTATAGCGGCACTGAAAATTATTTCACACAAAGATAATTTTACCTTCTTATTACCTCAGAAATGTAAATATGTATAAATAGCTTAGATGTAGACAGAGATATCAATATAAAAAGAAATGGCGAGCATATTAAACTGGATCAGTGATAACTAGAGCACAGAAGATTTACATGTAATAGATCTTACCGAATGGATTTCTTCGAGCTTGAGGTTGTCTGTGAATTTGCCGATGGGCGATGTTTATCGTGGAATTTCTCCTCAAGTAACTTTAGCAGTTAACACCAGAAAAGTATTTCTTTATGTGTCGAAAGAAAAATACGGTAAATCAAAGAAAAGGACCAAAAACTTTGCAATGGAATCACCACGTTGCACTCACTACGCCAAAACAGTGAATGTGGCGTCGCCAACGACAACGACGCCAACGACGGCTGATTTCCGGCTGATTGCAATCAGCATTTCAGGTTCTGCGCATGACCGGAACGGAAAATAAACTTCCGGTATGCCGTCGTCGTGCCTCCCGTTGTGGTGCTTAAGGTCTCTAATCAAACAGTTTCACGGGCCTATTTCACATAAACAAAATGAAAGACTTGCTAGAAAATCTTGCATGAAAATTTCAAATTTAGCGTGCCGTCTGACTGGTCGTACCATAGAACTGATGGCCTACTTAATTAACCAATCATAGCGTGCGTAGTTGTCATCTACAAGGAAGGATTACGTTTTTGCAAACGTTGGCCGTGTAGCACTTATATATGAACAGACTTAACCGATTAGAGTGTAATGTGAAGTGCTAAGTTTCCACCCCATATGAACCATGTGAGCGTTAGCCCTACTGATGGAAATGGGCCCACACAAGGACAGAGAAAAACTCTGACCAGGGTGAGAATTGAACCCACGACCTTCGGGTTAGATCACCGCTGCTCTGCCCACTGAGCTACAAGGTCAGACGGGAGCAGGCCGTGGGAAGGCCGTGTAATGTGAAGTGCTAAGTTCTGCTAAGGTCAGACGGCCTGCTCCCGTCTGACCTTGTAGCTCAGTCGGCAGAGCAGCGGTGATCTAACCCGAAGGTCGTGGGTTCAATTCCCACCCTGGTCAGAGTTTTTCTCTGTCCTTGTGTGGGCCCATTTCCATCAGTAGTGCTAACGCTCACATGGTTCATATGGGGTGGAAACTTAGCACTTTACACTAATCAGTTTAGTTGTCATCTACTTGCGTAGCGTTGTCTCGGACCCTCAGGAAAAAAAATAATTCCTGGTACACAGGGTAGCGTAATATCTGAGAGATGTAATAAAAAGAGTTGCAATGTATCCTCAAGGCACAATTATAAAACTAGGCTTGCCTCCACATCGACGTTTTGCATACCTTTACCGAGAACAAATTACGGTAAATTTAATATTCACTTCAAAAGAATTGTTCTTTGATATTCCAGTGACGAATCTTTTAAATGCGACTATCTGCTTTTTCCGGTTGTTTTCTCTATTCCCTGACTTCTTGTAAGTTGTGTGTGTTTAAAGTGTGGAACACTTTATGACAAACAACTTTAGGGCCAGGCAAGGAGACGAAATGCGGTTGTTCCATGCGCCCTAAGTATAACTTTTGTCGTGTTAACGTGTTTAGTATAATTAAGCCTATAAGCACTAGTTCCAAAATGGTTGGTTCAGTATCAACGATCTTCGTGAGTGACAGTCTATCTTTCACTTTCGCATCTTCACCTCGCCAGTGTAGCGCGATGTTACGTATTTGTCATCAAGTGTCCCGCCCTTACTCTAGTCATAACCAATTTCCAATCTCGGGTTGCCCTGTGATGAACGTATTATCATTTCATATACCAAATGATGCCCGAAATTGAACTGTTACGACTTATACAATTTCTAACCTCCTTTATCTTCATCAGTACTGCACGTTGTATTTCCTGAAATACCCTCTAGAAAATAAAGAAGATCAACTTTAGACCATCTTCACAGGCGAACAACTACAGAGGAACCATGGTCTTTGGGTGCGCTTATTCGTGCACTGAGTTTAAGTTAGAGAAACAACTGATTATCCACTGAGATGGGGAACATCGCATGGGAAAACAAAAGCAAAGAAATGAATTAACGGATACCGCCATTCTAGGCTTAAGAAGCTTCCTATGTTTCTCAAATTCCCGCTTGCATATTACTGCATATATGTTGTCGGACAAATCTGTTCTCAGGTTGAATCCGTTTTTGTCTAGGTCAAATTGGTGTGCCTCATTTTACCTAGGTTCAACCCGGACTGAAAACACCTCTTTTTTTCCCTCAAGAGCTGTCTTACGCATCTCAAACACGTCCTCTTAATGATTTTTATCATCTTATCGATTTCTGTATTCATATATTTATCAACATTTCAACATTGTTGGGGATCAAAGAAATGTACTATGCACTTACCAATACTCGAACTCGGACCCTCCAGATTTTTAGCCCTGTCTTCACCATTACACCACAACGACGAACATGCTCATCCCAGCACATTTCTTTTCATTAATTAGTTTTGTATAGGGCGATTTTCAATTGATTGTAGAAAGTAATTAGCGAATTGCTTTGGTTTTGCATACTTCACTCAGTGATTGGTGCAAAGTTCTCGTGCCACTTTTTCAACCAGTCAGAAATGAAACCCAAACCAATCGTGGCTCGCGAGTGCACATTTTCCCGCGCTTTGTGTTGGCTACGTGTTCTTTCTTCTTTGATTGGTTTACTGGATTATCTCCGTCCTTTTTGATTGGCAAAGTAATTACTTTGGTTTTGGTTTTATGACACTCGATTGAAACTCGCTCTAATTTTCTCTAGGCTTAATTTTTAATTTTAGGCTAGACTCAGTCTAAGCTAAATTTTTTCTCTAGGCCCAAAAAAACCTTTCTTCCTGAAATTCATCCGAGTGCGTATTCAACTTAGGTAAAATGATGAAGATCACCAATTTAACCTACTGGGTAAAAACGGATTTAACGTGAAAACGGATTTTACCGGCAACATATACACGCATCAGAAGCCTTAAAGTTAATCGAATCTTAACATTGGAAGTTTCTACCCACCAAAGTACGAGAAGAATTGTTGACCGGCATCTCTGGCTAACCCGGCGATGTCAGTTAACCTGACGTTTGTGAGCTGTGGGGATAACTTGTTGTACAACCCGTACGCCAATCCACGGATCTCATCAACTAGGACTTCCTTATTCACTACATCAGTAAATTTAGAGTTTCGTCGGCACCTGGCGTAGGATGTGTCGTACAAAATTCCTACAGATGTGCAAGGAAATGCTGGTGTTATTGGTGGAAATGCTCACAAGAAAACAGGAACGAGGCAGTGCGGCCCGAGATTGCTTTAAAATCCCGAGCTCAAGACCCGTTCTGAGCACTCGTTGAAGTTGATCCTGGTAGTCCCTGGTTCAACGTCTCGTCTGTACTTGCGTCATTGACGCGGTCATTAACTCGGCGCACATCGATAAAATGGCGGATTTTCACTGACGCCAAGCTTAATCTGTCAAGGAATGGCTATTTTCTCCTGAACGAGCACGGTGAGCCCCTCTTTTTATTGGTGTTGTGTACTCGTAATAGGTACACGGAATACATATTATGGAGAAAAAAAGTTGGACAGTAGAAGTTGTAGTATTACATAGAAATGACGTAAAAACTGCATTTCGAGCCAGACACTGAGTGTGAGGTGATGATGTAGCAGTCCAATTTGCTTACATTTTTTTGCACGATCGAGCAATTTGAAATCACTTTACTGCAAGATTTTGGCCACGACAAACAAGTAGGTTCAATTTTTCAGTAATATTCAGTAGCTTTTGCTATATAATTATGACTTTTCCGGTTGATCACGTTTCAAACTCTTCTCGCGTAATTCGGTAAAAAAAAAAAACACTTAAAATAAAGGGCATGCAGCATGAAAACAAGCACGGTGACCCCATCTTTTTACTGCATTTCTTCAATGTCCTGTGCATGAATATCAATTGTGCCAAGTTTGACAGAAACCAGGATAGTACGTCATTTTCAAGGGAATTACCTTAACTGAATTTGCGGAAGAATGAAATTTAGTTCTTTGAGCCAGATTAGTTTGGAGTACCGACTATGTCGCCCTCTCCCTATTAACTAAGGGACACTAAACAATATGGCCGCTGGAACAGTCTCAGACCACTTCCCCAAGATGATGATGATGATGACAGATATTGGATGCTACACCCAAAAGCAACTCTTCGATCCCTCATCGTACCTTCTATTAAAGGGGCGTTCTCGTCACCAGAGCCTCGGGTCGACCCGAGGCTCTGGGAAACTCTGCGTAGGAGAACATGCGCCGTATAATTCTTACAGCCAAAAATTGGCTATTTGAACCTTACGGCGCCTGCTCACTCCTCGTGCTAACATGGATGCACCAATTAGAGACGCTTTTGATTGTTCTTTACGAAAACCAATGAGAAGACACTTTGTTTCAGGGTTCCCCAGAGCTCTTCTCTCCCACGGTCAAGAAAAGAGCTCTGGGGTCGAGATTGTTAAAGGGGCACTGTCACGGACACGCATGCGCTAGGTTTCTGAATCGAGATTTGAAAATTTCAGCCTGAACTTTTCAAGTTTGGTGAGGTGCAGGCAATTATTATGGAGGCCACTGTCGCATGCAGAATTTAAAACACTAGACGCACAAATAGTATTTCAATCTCCTCAAGAAGGCAAAGCAGTGCAGTCAAAGTACCAATACAGCATCTGCAATGAAGCGAAGCTTTTCTTTGGCGTGAATTCATAAGAAATTCGACGTATGGTGTAATCGAAGTGTGAGCCGTTTCACCATTATAATTTGAACAAGTTCATCGTTGCGGCTCATTTCTAGCTATTAGTCACTTAAATGTCAGAAACCACCACATCATCGTTTGAGGATAAACCTTTACTATCTTCGCTCTAAATTGTGCATTTGAATATTTTAAAGAAAACCCGCATTTAGACGAGAGGAAGTGCACTGGTTGTGTTTATTTGTTGCACGAATTATGAAAAATTTCTCTGCTTACCGTCTTTCGACTTCAAAGTTGTCTCTTGAAAATGGATGCACTCTCTTTCAGTTTTGAAATGACATGTTAATCTTGATAATATGTTTGGTATATCGCAGAGAAAAAAAATATTTCCATTTGAGCGCTTGTACCGCCGACAGTGTTTCAGGTATCCTGGTCCCAGATCGAGGTTTGTCTTTTGCCGCGAGAGAGCCGTGAAGCGGCGACGACCAGTCGCGAAGCGTCGGGAAGAGCAAGCGTCTGCATGAAAGTGAGATTCAAGTCCAAGATAACTAAAGGTTTTTCTCTTCTCGCCGCTTTGCGACTCGTATTCGTGGCTGTCTCGCGGCTCAAGAAAAACCTCTGGGACCAGGGTATGTTTCAGGTCACACTTCACTGAATTCAGTTGTCAGTGAACAAAAATGGCAAAAATATTTTTGTTTGGTTTTATTTTTGGACTCCAAATCATCGATAATAGATAAATATACATTGCATTGTTTTCGAAAGCCGTATAAGGTCTACACTTAAACAGAAATAGCACAATATTAAAAGTTTGTTAAAATTTCTGCTTGTAAGAAATACTGCGCATGTCATCGCATGACAGTTCCCCTTTAATCCCTCTTTTCTCTGATATGTATTGCAGCCCGCGGACCGAAAACAGGTTTTACTCCTGCAATCGCAAGACTAAACACCTCTAATCGGTTGGTGGCGGTGGCATGGGTTCACTATACATTTTTGAACATGTTGAACACGTTTCCTTTGTGTAGCAAACATTGACTGTACATGTTTACTGCTATTTACCTGATCCATAGTACATCCTTAGCAACTGACCAAGGCGGACTCCTTTGTTCTCCCAGCTGGGAAGACCGTGTCCCAGAAGGAAACCATCAATGCCTCCCAGTATCAACGCATCAGTTGCTTTAGTGATGTCGGGGCCAGATAAACCGTAACTCGCTGGGCAGTCGTTATCTGGTAACCACACTCCCGAGGGACCAAAGATTGTGGTCTTACCTGCATTTTTACTGAACAATGCGCTAATTGTTAGGTCGTAAGCAATGGTGGCAGCGAAAAGGTTGTCGACGACGTACGGCGAATCTGGGGCCCACGTCTGAAGGGAGACACTTTTATCGCGAACCAAACCTGCGCAGATGCCCGTCGCAACACGGCCCATAGCTATAGTTTCTCGGTCGGTTGTAAAAACCACGCCTTTCTCCTCATTGGTGCGTTCGTCAAGCTGATAAGTAACCATCTGTCTTAAGATGCGTTTCTCTTCGGAAATAAGCACTGTTTCTGGCAACGGATCGGCTTGCCCACAGAGTATATTAAACAAATCGGTATCGTAGCCAAGAAGACGGATATAGTTTGCGACTTTCTTCAGGGTATCTCTGTTGGTGGTCGTGTTTCGCTCAAT
Source organism: Montipora foliosa (assembly GCF_036669935.1). Lineage (NCBI taxonomy): Eukaryota > Metazoa > Cnidaria > Anthozoa > Scleractinia > Acroporidae > Montipora > Montipora foliosa. The sequence continues at coordinate 72,936,297 of NC_090874.1, read as the reverse complement.
CTTTTCTACGAGCTCGATGAAATGATCAAGCGTGTAGATATCGTAAATGATTGGCTCTGACCGCTTGACTCTAGAATAATAATAGTTAATAAATAATAAATTATAACAGGTGATAAATAGATAATAATAGATTTTAAATTAAGTCATGCATTACGACACTTTTCAATTCACTTACCCTCTGTTCATCCGGCTCTTATCCGCTCGTTTGACTGCGAGGAACGCACAAGAGTGTTCCATTTATTTCAGTTTATGGCGCTCAGCTCCCTGGCTTCCCACCAGACGCTATGCCATTTTTTACCAATATTTTCTTTCCTGCATCATAACCTCGCATCATATCCTCGCCTCACAGTGCGAATCGATTGAATATAAATAATACAAAGACGTAACTACCAATAATTAAAGGTCCTTAAAGAGCTAGACGATTCTATCTACGAAAACAAAGACTGGAAAGAGCCATGTGGGCTTCGTAATTTGTCAGTGTAAATCCACACCAGACGGCTCTCTAACTGTTTTTTGAGTTACCATTCTTTTCAGTCAGTGAAAGCGATACTAGACGGTAGAAGTAAACGCAAACCGCTCCCTACCCCATCAATTGGAGCGTACAACTTCGTTGTATTTGTCGAACGGCGTTTTCATAGGCCGAGTTACTTTTAGATTGATTTTCCCGAAAAACTAGACCTTTCCAGTTAATCACAAGGCTTGCATGAGAATTATTACTCATGCGACCGAGAATAGTTACTTGTGCAAGCCAAATCTTATTTTAGAACTCCTCGTCTGTAAAATGTAAAATTCCGTTACATAGACCTAGTATTGGATTCTGAGTTGTAGACTCCTTGCCCGGGTTGCTCGACACATGGTTAGCACTATTCAGCGTTAAATTCCATGGAAACGCCCTAGGTTTTGATACCTCTTAACCAACGGTTAGCGTTAACCTGGTCCCTGTTGTTCGAAAGCCAATTAACTAATCCAGGATTAGTGTAAAGTTTTGTTTCATGTTTTCAACTTTTTGGTAACAGTTTCTGTTGATTATTTTTGTTTTTCAAGGGTGACTTCTTCTACTGTAAAGTTTTGCCGAATATCAACGCTGAACAGCATTTGAGAGTAAAGAAATAAACTCCTTGGTTAATTTTTAATCTGGGATTAACGTTAATCGGTTTTTGAACAACCAGACCCAGGCTTCGAGCAACTGAACCCTGGTTAATACAAGCTTCTGATTCCCACTATACTTTGCAGAAAAAAAAATGCTGCATAATTCCACTTTCTATAAATGACGTTGAAAGGTTACAAAAAACAAACCTGTTCAAAGGAATCCTTTCCCTGTCAGCTTCCACTGTTCTGATGTTCTCTGCAATAAACGAAAAACGGGGAAAGAGTGAAGAAAAAAAAAAAGATTGAATGAATGAATAAATGACAGAACAAACGATAAACGAATGAATAGATGGAAGGAGTAACTGAGGACGAATCAAGCAAGTAAACGTATAGTAGAAAAAAACAACAACCATAAAAAAGGGATCATTATGGAGAGAAATTTAGGATCGCCTTTATGAGAAACGGTAAAGTAACATTCAACTCGGGTTGAAATTCGCATTAACCAAAATCAGAGAGACTTGTTTCTTTAAGTTGCCTGTTTGCTATAGATATTGAGCACTCAATTTCTCCAACGAGAGAGGCAAGTTAATAAGAAAAAAGAACCTTCATGCTTTTGTAACAAGCAATAACCTGCCTTTTCCCTTTTGCCGTTTCACGTAAACGGCATGTATTGTCCATTTGAGCAATAGGCTAGGTTCGTATTCTCACAGTTAGATTGGATCTAGCGTGAAATGGAGGCTAATGCGGCGAAAATAATTTGCATGTGAAAAGATTCCCCAGCATTAGCCTCCATTTCATGCTCGATCCACCCCTTCCGTTAGAATACGAAACTGGCCTATTAAAAAGCGACTCAGTACAAGAAAAGTTAATTGGTCTAAGCCTTTCCTACGTAGGTTAGATTAGCGTTATTTCTAGGTTAGGGTAAATACAGCTGTTTATCCTTACTTGAGGAGCTGAATGTGAAATTACAGTGTTCCCATGGCAACTTTTTCTATAGTGCCAAAATGGCGTACAGGTTTGAAATTAAAGAGTAATTTGTCTCATATGATATTAATTAATAGCCAATCAAATGGTATACTCGTGAAATTAGGTTAGTGATCCTGTATATTTAAACTCCAATTTTGTATTAACCGTCACTTCTGAAGACGTATGCAGAAGCATACGAAACGTCAAGTAAAAGTTAATTTCAAATGATGCGTTTATATCCGATGGCTGTCACCGCTGTTTGTGTTTATTTCTGACACACGCTAACACCAACCCGGTATGGTCAACACATTGCGCATGCGCACAACCATTTTTCACCCCGTCAGTTAGCAGCCATGGACAGCTGTTTCGGCCTTGCTGGGCTTCATCAGTATATCAGGGGGTGTTTTAGAGACCCCTTTAATTGGCAGCTTCACACAACAATGTGCGCATGCGTTACGTGTTGGCCATGCCGGGTTGTGAAGCCGGGTTGGCGTTAGCGTGTGTCACCTTGCTTCTTATGTTCTTTTAAAAATCCGTCGGACAGGTTTTTCGCAAATGGCAAAAACGTCGATTTTTGTCTATTTTTATAATAACTGAAAAATCTTTTTTAAAAAAGTGTTAACGGTTTCCTCTTCATATTGTTTACTAATTCCCAAAACTTTCAACCCTGGTAGTACCGCTAGGTTTTGAGAAAAAGGCCTTTGAAATGTCTAGTTTCCAGTACCCCCTCCAGGAGCTCGGTCACTAAATTTTTCCCCTGATTTGCATTTATTTATTAGGTAAAATTGGCGAGCATGGAGAGAAGGTTGTGGAGGATGTAAGATTTCCCCGCGTTATACGACAAGTCGTGCAAATTGTTTAAAAAGAAGAACATGAAAAAGAATACTTGACAGGAAGTAGCCAAACAAGCTGGGCTTAAAGCAGGTATGTGATGAAAGAAACCAGTAGTGTATACGGGACTGATTTGAGAGATGTGACGCGACTATTCTAACGAACAAGCCTGGAGAAGATTTCTCGAGTTTCTTTGTTTAAGCAACCTCAAATTTCCTTTGACTTTACGTTAAATATCAAATGAAACTATTCCGAGCTTCATTTTCGAAGAAAAGAGAAGCAAAATCACGGTAATGTCCGTTATATCACGGAAATGCATTGTCTTATTTTCCTCTCGGTAACCGGGCTGAAGTGTTCATATGGCAAAATTTCCAGCCCGCTTACCGAGATCCCGGTTAGAAAAACCGAGATCTCGGTAACCGAGCCAGCGCGCTCCCTCATATGAACACATCGAAATTTTTACAAAGGATTTAGGGGTGAGGCGAGACTCGTTAACC
>NC_090874.1:72922914-72927914 GCF_036669935.1 Montipora foliosa | reverse complement strand
AAAGGTGCAGTGTTAAAAACTGAGACCCATTAGTGTAGAGAGAGGAGGAGCAGATTGAAATGTTCTGAAGACTTAAGACGTGTTTACACTCAACGTTGATTATGTTTTACTGAAATATAATACTCCATTCAGTTTTATCAGATACCCATAAGGGTTGAAACGTGTAACAGCCTCTTGTGTGCTGGGAAACAAGCTTTTAAATATTCAATGTGCTAAGTACCATATTTGGAACAACAAGAGAGAAACATTCAACCAATCAGTTCGCAAAAACACCGTAACGCAATACCACCGATGTTCTCGCGCGAAATTAACTGGAGCGAGCGGTTTCCAAATATGGTACTTAGCACTGAATATTCGGAAGCTGTGAACGCGCGTTACACGTTTCAACCCTTATGGGTTTCTGATTTTATTCAATAAGCCATTTCCGAGTTCATGTCTGCCTCCTCTTCAAAGCGAGACTAAGTGCGAAGTTTCTGTGATGATAATTGGTTCTACTTTACATATGAAAGAAAACTAATTATCATAAGAAAAACTTCGCACTTAGACTCGCTTTAAAAAGGAGGCAGACATGAACTCGGAAATGGCTATTATGGTTGTGTTCACATCCGCGAAAATTCAAATACAATAGGCTGGGTAACCTCGCACTTCTAACAACAAAAGGGTTTGAAAAACATTTCAGAATAAAGAGTAGCGAGATAAAAACATGACGTTCCGGCGACGACATGTCACCATTATCAAATGCAAATTATTGTAAGTCAGGTAACCATGTCTAAAGGCTAGAGAGTGAGAAAATAGATTAGAATAAATACGGCAAGGGTAAACAAAAGAATGGACGAAATTTAAAGAAACAGTTTCACTGGAATGCAGTCATTTTGAATGTTTAAAGTCGGTGTCTTTTTCCTTATTAAAAGCATCTCATAAATAAGGCACTCAAACTTCCCGCGGCATTTCTGTAAGATTGCAAATTGCTCGTGAAGATTGTTGGATCTTTGGTTGTGTTTGTCCTTCAGGTGTTTACCGATGATGGAATATTTATGCTCATTAATGAGCAGGTGGAGATGACAGCTCGTGTAGCCTTTGTAATTCGATTTACATTGAAATTCATACACAACGCATTGTTTGTTTACAAGTGAGGGCTTTGTTTCCGTAACTTTTAAATCTTCAGAAAATTTCCTACTTGTGAAAACTGGTTGTAATACACGATCGATTTTCTTTCCCAAGTCGCTTAGTTGCTTGCGCAGCCAAGGTTATTAGTGCAGGGCTGTCGACTGGCTTGATACGGTTTTGGTTTTGGTCTTGGGAGGCGTGAAATCACTTAAAAGTAGAATTAATAAGTTCTTCAGAATATTTCAGTTTTCAGAAACATTTTTCTTAGATGATGGCATTCTTTGGAGAAGAGGCCCGGTGAGGATGACATGAGTTTAGCGCGATGAAGCATAGTTCTTTTTAGCGATCGCTTATATCTGTTGTACACATGACTCTGATAATGGAGTAGAAGCCCTTTGTTGGTCTTTTTTCTGTAGACAGAGGAGTTAATGTGGTTATCGGTCTTAGTGATTACCATGCCTACGAAGGGTAAGCTGTTGTTGACTGCTGTTTCCATTGTAAATTGGATTGCTGGGTAGCAGCAGTAAGGTCAGGTACTAGGGCGAAGGTATCATTGACGTATCTTTTAGAAATTGGGAAGTTTGTTTTAATGTGCAAGTTTTTCCTCGATGGATCACATAAAGGTGTTTGCCATAAGTGGTCTTATGGTGAACCCATCGCAACGCCGTCTATTGCTCGCACAAGCCGCCGTTAAACTGGAAAAGCTGATCTTTGGTTGTAATTGTAAGCAGTTCAATTAGGTCTCCTTCACTGAAAATGACTCCATTCCAGCAAAACTGTTTATTTAAATTCGTTCATTCTTTTGTTTATCCCCGCCTCATTTATTCTCATGTCTTTTCCCACTCTCTATTTATTTATATAACGTTACCTGATCATGACTTAAAATAATTTGCATATTTCTAGTTTATACAGAAACTGTGGTGCTGCGTCCGTGAGAGAGTGAAACAGGAAAATTTTCGGTTTTATCAAGCCTGTTGATAAAGGTTGAGTTACCACCGTGAACGATTTGGAAAGCTGACGTTTCGAGCTTTAGCCCTTCATCAGGCCATATAGAGGAATTGTGGGTGTTGTTGGTTTTTACGCGGGTGTGGAGGAGCTTTGCCATTGGTGGAAATATGGTAACATGAATTTGTGAATAAATTAATGGAATGAGAGGCGTTCATTGATTCTGCGAGGGTAGAGTGTACCTAGTTGAAAGATGAATTTTTGCTCCAGATTCTTGCGGCTTTCTGTGTTCCCGTGGTGTAGGGATAGGCCGCAAATTGTCATGTTGTGGTGGGAGTGATTAGGAAGATTAAAATGTCATCTGTGTCGTTTTTTTCTACATCTCGTAGGTGTTCGCGAAAGCTGTCCTCCAATTTTCTCCCTGTTTCGCCTATATAGGTCTTCTTACATAGTGTGAAAGTTATGCAATAGATGACGTTTGCGGAGATTCATGTCAAGTGGTCAGTGATTTTAACGGATCGATTCGGTCCTGAGATCTTAACCGTGTTAGAAATAAAAGAAATAAGTTTTGAATCGTGTGCGTGTACATTTGAAAGTGCCCGCTTCCTTCTCAGAATTAAATGCGGTCCTAACTAGAAAGTTATCTACGTTTTTGTCGCGTTTGACTGAAAATGGTGGTAGAGGAAATATATGTTTAGTTTTGGGATCGTTGAGGATAATTTTGAAGTTTTGAGAATGGCGTTTTTGACTGCAAGGTTTTAAGGATGGCAGGTGAGAGTGAATGGGATTCTGTTGGTTTCTTCGTTCTGTGACGTTTGTAGGGCGGTCTCTCGATCGATTTCTTGGGCACGATGTTTGCCTGTGGTGACAGCGGAGTCAGGGTAGCCACGTTTTTTGAAAAACTGGCACTTTTCCTCACACTTGCTGTTAAAGTCGGACTCGTCACTACAGAGGCGCCTTAGCCTAAGAAATTGAGAGAATTGGGTGGCATTTTGTACGTGTTGAAGATGAGAGGACGAATGTAGCGAGTAGTTATGGGAATCTGCTGGTTTGTAGTGTAAGCTTGTAGATAAACCGTTGCCGTTGAGTGAAAGTTTAATGTCGAGGAAAGGAAGTGAATTTTAGGAAATTTCCCAGGTGTATTTTAGAGCCGGATGGAAAGAATTGACTGATTAAGTAATGAATTGGTTGAGTTCCGCTTTGCTGGATGAAGTAGCACCGACACAGTCATCGATGAAACGTTTGTAAAGATCACGTTTTGGTCCGTTGTAATTAGAGAAAAATTCGTTTTCGATATAGCATACGTGAAGGTTGGTGTACCTAGGTCCCATTTTGGTTCCCATTGCAACACCGTTGATTTGTTTGTAGTAGCTGTTGCCAAATGAAAAACAGTTGAGTGTGAGAACCAGTTCTGCCAGACGAAGTAAGGTTTCCGAGCTCGGTTTTTTTAACAGGACGTTGGTTCAAAAAATGTATGAGTGCTTGGAGGCCTTTATTTTTGGGAATTACGGTGTATAAAGATGTGATGTCCATAGTGAGAATGATTTTGTTTTCGCCCGAGAAATTGAAAGTACGGAACATATCAAGTGCATGGCTGCTGTCTTTGATTTAGGAAGGTAGTGACTTGACTATGGGTGTCATGATTTTGTCTAAATAGCTCGAGATAAGTTCAGTTGGGCAACTGATCCTGAAACAATTGGACGCCCTGGGTTGTTGGGTTTGTGAATTTTTGATTTGAAATAAATGCATAAGGTCCTAGGAGTATTGAAGATGAGATTTTGGGCGGTGACTGATAGTTCTTGTTTGGTTATGAGTTCCTGAATGGTTTCTTTGACAATTTTTTGGTTGGCGGAAGTTAGGTCTTTGTTGACTTTGGTGTAAAAAGCGGTGTCCGAAAGTTGCCGAATTGCTTCTTGTTGGTAGAGGTCGGTGCGCCAAAGGACTCAGTATTGCGCCGCCTTTGTCGGCTGCTTTGATCACGAGGCTATTCCTTTTTTTTAGATTTATGAGAGCAGGCCATTCTTCTTTAGAAAGATTGGAAAGTTTGGTGTTGCGATTGAAGTTTAGTTTATGAAGATCATGGCGGCATTTTTTGGTGAAAAAGTCTAAATTGATGCGAATTGGCTCTCTTGCGGAGTCTATTTTTAAGCATGGTTAGTGTTTCAAAAACGCCTTTTTCTGTAGTGTCGGATTGGTCTTCTTTTTCATGGAAAAATAATGCTTTTAGTTGGACGCGGCGAAGAAACTTTTCGACATCTTGTTTGGTTGAGAATTCGTCGGTTTTTTTTTTGGTTATAGTGACAAAGTTAAGGCCTTTGCTAAGAACAGATTTTTCAGCGTCCGAAGGTGGTAGATTTTGTGGAATTTTGACTGCAGTGTTATGGTTTTGGTTTTCGAGGTGTTGCTCTGTTTTCTTGAGGATTCGTAAGTTTTTCTAGCTTGTTGTTCTTAGTTTGTTCTAAATGGTTGAAGAGTTTGGAGTTGAGAGCCTGGATTTTGATGCAAGTAGATCACAGTAAGACTGAAGGACATGCAATGGAAAGCCGAGAGCGACATTCGATGACAAGTTGCTTGTTCAATTCGTTGCGTTTAGAGCACATGGCTCTGATCGTACTTCTCATGATGTTGCGTGAAAAAGTGTTTTGGGCTCGCTTAATTTCGTGAAGGTATTTTTGGTTGAAATTGGAAACATTGGAGAAAGTAGACGCGTAGAAATTCGAACGCAAACCTTTGAAACTTACTCTTTGGCCAGAGGGCCAATTCGCATCAATAGATGCCTCCAAGCACTCAAATATTTTTCAACCATAGTCCTGTTAAGAAACCGAGCTCGGAAACCTTACTTCGTCTGGCTGAACTGGTTTTCACACTCAATTGCTTTTCATTTGGCAACAGCTACTACAAACCAATCAACGGTGTTGCAATGGGAGCCAAAATGGGATCTAGCTACA
>NC_090874.1:72917914-72920414 GCF_036669935.1 Montipora foliosa | reverse complement strand
TAGATGATTGTTATTTACATCCACTCGAGAGGAAAATACGAGTTTCATTCGTGAACAACTGTAACAACGATTAAACCAAATGTTAAGCCTCCATTTATTTTATTCACCTGTGCTGTAGAGGTTTTTACCACTTGCAAATACGCATCCGTAAACATAGCAAACGGTTTGTCCTAAGAAATCCACCAAATTTGAGGTACTCGTTCCTCCTGTCAATGGCAAATTGTTCTGTGATCTTTTTTGTTGAGGTGCAAGATGTCGTGGTAAACTGAAAGCCCTTGACGAAAGGAATCATTTTGTTTTTCAACCACACAATCCCGCTACGCCGGGCGCCATGTAAGCCGATCCAAGTTTTAAGTTTTTCTCGAAAAAAACCATTTGCCCTTCTTCTTGTCACTCGAAAATTCAAATTTCAGATCATCTTTTAAAGCCAATTCTTAATCTTTATGCCTTTTCGGCGAATGCAGCGCGAATTAAAAGACAAACTTCGATGAAGACGAAGTTGTTTTGCTCAAACAGAAGAAACCAACTGAATGTGGAAGACGTACGTTCAGCCAATCAGGAGCGAGAATTTTTGGCGCTCGACCAATTGTGAGCGAGTAATTTTGCCCTCTTCTCAAGCAAAATTAAGAAAAAATACCCTCTTCATTGACCAATCAGCATTCAGTAATTTTGCCCTCTTTGTTATTAAGTTTGAAACCGACACTATATTGCAAAGACGGACGGTGTCGCGCAAAAGAACTTTTAAACATCAAATAGACAAATTGTGTTTTGTGATGTACTTATGGCTTTTGCGTGTTGTTTGCTATGTATATAATTAAAGTAGCACGTACTACATGAACATTCTAGTATGCAGTTTTAATTAAAATCAGTGTCATGTACGAGAAAAATGGTGGTCGGATCACTGGTTTTGAAGCCCCTAGGCCTCGGTGACCAAAATTTCTCAGAAAGGAATTGAGTTACTTTATAGGAAAAATACCCTAATCGTTTGTCAGGTGTAATTTGCTTGAAAATGTTGTAGATATGCTTACATAAATAGGTTATGGCACTGCTGTACAAACAAGAGTTCGATAAAGCGATCAATTTTGCACAGGTCTGAGTGACAGAATCTCCAGCATCTATTATCAACACAATTATGCTTACCTTTGCTCCTTGATAACGAAGCTTAATTTTTTCTCCAAATAATTGTGCGGGCAGGTATGTCTACGATTTTAACCCGCGCATTAATGGCATTCATCCCGCTTTGCAAAGACTCAGTATAAATTTTTGGGAAGATAATACATAACAAAGCAATTCAAGAAAATCCAATTCAATTGAAATTTGCAGTTATATACCGATCGCGAGGGGTCGAACGAGGCCAAAGAAATTCCTTCGTCACTACGTTATTCCAAGGCTCCCAGGTCATTTGTTCCCAACACGCCCTGATGGCAAATAGCTGTGATATAATTGCCAATTGTTGAGGCAGAAACAACCAAGTTTGGCCTGTTCACACCAAATCTACATAATGCAAAACTGTAACTCAGTGGAAAAGCTTAAAGTAAAAGTTATAATTCGAGACTAACAAACCTCATCGTGGCTTAGAGATCTGCGTTACTTACGCTACACCAATATGTTTTAAAGGAGTTTGGCTTAAACATCGGTTTTTTGTAAGCAGGTTAAACGTATTGGTTGAATCGTATATAGTTGACAACACCATCATGATTATAAATGCTTTCAAGGTGATAGCAATGGGCGCACAATTACGCCGCCCAAAATTCAACTCTACGATGTAGCATTCTGTCACAGTAAACAAGCAAGGCTCACCTTTTACCGCGAAGTGTTTCAGATTTTTTCAGTCGTTCAATACTGCGGCTTGCAGATATCCTAGGGAGTGCCGCCAACGTGACTTAGTCAACAATGACCCCAAAGTGAGCTTCATCGCCTTTACTGCCAGACGTTCTCCAAATATTTGATAATGATTGGCTACGGTTCACTAATCACAAACGGTGGAACGCAGAACGAATTCCTGGAAGCTTGATCTCTCTGTCCCTACCTATCACAGTAAACACCCGCATACGAAAACCTATTATTTCGCGGTTCAGGATGATCAAGTTCTTATTTATAGGGTGTTCATTGAGAAATCAGCCTGAAAATATCCTTAAAACTTGTTCCAGAAATACTATGCATTTTACCGTGACATCAGTAGTGCCGGTTGAATTAAAAAACAATGTTTTACTTACACTAAGAAATATATTTCGAATTAAAAAATACTATTACTAATATAAGTAATCATTTATTAACAAATAAAAATCAACTTCAAGTTGTTAAGTACTTTTAACATTCCTTCTCAAGACTAGGAGCGGCTGCCTCTCCCCACACCCCATAGTACTTTAATATGAGTTACTTTGCTTTCTTAATCCGGTTTTCACTTGCACGCGAGCAAAAGCGCAAGTACAGGCGTAAGCAGCTTATGCGAGTAAAAACGAACGTCGACATGAGCATCATAATCAACCACGGCAATCGC
>NC_090874.1:72900414-72910414 GCF_036669935.1 Montipora foliosa | reverse complement strand
AAAGAATGAATAACGAAGAATACACATTTATGCTTTGTTTGCGTTTAATGTATGTAAATGACTGCGGGAGCAGCTTTTTGGAAGTGAATAGCCCACTTTCGATATATTAAAATTCCGTCCTAAACAAAAGGCATCATCTCGAGGCTCTGGGGAATAAACTCATGCAAATCCTTACATTAATTCCCCAGAGTCTCGAGATGATGCCTTGATATGTGAGGGGGTAACCCTACCCTACCCTAGAAGTTGGCTATCAGTCACACTAGCGCACTTTCAAAGGAGAGGGCTGGCTGATCATGGGTGGTTTGGATGGTTCGGTCAAACACTCTTTAAAGCGAAATGGTTTGAAATGAAAACGTTCAAACAAGTGTGGTAAAAAAATTGAACAAACACCGCTTACCTAAGCATACATAGTCTCGTGCTTGCACAAAACCGAGGATTTCAAAGATATAAAATCATGCGGGATTAACAGTTGTGTTTGAATACAGCTGTTTTAACGAGTTTCTTAACAAGAATTGTAAACCGTAGATCCCTTCGCACATCCGCTCGTCCCTAAAATTCAATGGGACGTTAGGAGCTATCTCACGTCCCATACGAGTTAGGCAAGACGTTCAATGTTCCGATACTGTTCTGTTCTATTCTCTGCAGCAAATGGAGTCTACTCCCATTAGGGTAAAACGTGTGTTGTCACCATTCAATTGAATGAGGGGGGTAGTTTCTAAAGAAACTGTGGTGCTGCGTCAGTGGGGAAGTAGTATACAAAAATTTGGTTTTATTAAGTGAGTTGATAAATATAAATTGACCACCGTACAGAGATTCTAAAAGCTGACGTTTTGAGCATTAGCCCTTCGTCTGAGCGAATCGAGGAATTATGGGTTGTGTGTAGTTTTTATAGTGGAGTAGGAGCTACGCTACTGGTGGTAACATGGCAACGTGAAGAATAGGAATACATTAGTTAAATGATCATGAAAAGCGTTCGTTAATACCGTGGGGATTAGGGGTGCCGATTTGGAAGATGAATTTCTTTTTCCAGATTCTTGCGGCTTTCCTTCGTACCTTGATGTAGGGAAAGGCCGCAGATATAGCCGTGTTTTTTGGAGTGGTTAGGGAGATTAAAATGACGAGCGACTAGCTTAGATGCATCCTTGTCATTCTTCTCAACATCGCGAAGGTATACCCGGAATCAGTCGTCTAGTCGTCTACCTGTCTCGCCAAATGTGTAATTTATTGCATAACGTGCAGGTTATGCAATAAATGACATTTGCGGAGGTACATGTGAAACGATGTTGGTAGTGTTAAGAGTGAAAGGTCAAGTTTTGCATCGTGAGCACACGCATTTGAAAGTGCCGGGCTGCTCGTTAGTTTTGAGAGCGCTTCTAATTAAAAAGTTGCCTACGTTTTTGCCCCGTTTGAATGAAATAAGTGGAGGATGCGGAAAGATTCTACCAGTCTCGGGATCATTTTGGAGCAAGTTATTAAGAATGATACTTTTGACTGCGTGATTATGAGGATGGAAAGTGAGGGTGAATGGAATTCTGTCATTCTTATCTATCTTATCCTTTGCAAGTAGTCCTTTGCAAGTAGTCTTACCCACCAATAGCGTAGCTCCTACTCCACTATAAAAACTACACACAACACATAATTCCTCGATTCGCTCTGACGAAGGGCTAACACTCAAAACGTCAGCTTTTAGAATCTCTGTACGGTGGTCAATTTACATTATCAACTCCGTTGATAAAACCAAAGTTTTGTTTCTCACCATTCAGCCTTCAACTCTGTTTCCACTGATTCAGTACTATCAGAGTGTAATTTAAATTGTCATCTTTATTCCCGCGTAATTCATGCGAGCGTGGAGATGGGCGGACCACACAAGGAACCAGAAAAAACGTTAACCAGGATGATAAGCATTGAACCAACGAGATGCATGATCCTTGCCCATATTTTCTCTATTGTCGTGGGAGGACAACCCTTTGCAAGTAGTCTTTATGCGAAAATGTTGCTGAACACTTCTTAGTATCTTCAAGAAGATCATTAACTTGTCTGGAGCGATACCGGTTGAAAAACTAAAAATGGAAACTTGGATGAAATGCTGAAGTGAGGCAATGTGTGACTTAATTAAATCGACCACACGACGGCAGCCCCATTCCACCAGATATAAGGCATTCAATACAACAACAACAACATAAAGCTATCTTACATGATTGAAGTGTTGCACTCATGTTTCAACGGAAGAAATTATTGTACGGGAATATCTCCCGGCGCTAGTTCCCGATCAAAAGGACTGTATCTTTCTGGTTAAATATTGCGTTTTATTTACTCGATTACACTTTCAAAGCCTACTAGATCCTACTACACTCGTTCGTTCGTCATTCAATCTGGCCTAAAAGCCTTTACATCAATAGCCTTTTGCAATATTGAAATACAATAACACTGTGGTTACCGAAGGGTTTGCGGTTACCCTTATCTCACGCTATCATAATGCAATATACTCTGTTTCACTAACATGTGTTTCTTATCTATCATTTACTAAATATATGTCACACTTTGACTTGTGTTGCGTTACAATGACTATTATCATACAATTATAGTTATTTTTGTTGATTGAATTCTATGGTAAAATGAATGCCCCTCTTGGCCATGACAGTCTGAAACTTTTCATTCAATAACTATATTCTTATCACAACTTCGTGTTTAAAGAATCAAGAGTTCTGACAGCTACTAAGTGTAGATACAAACTAAATAGCTTTCAAAGATATTTAGTTATCTCAAGAGAAAAGATATTTTCTCTTGGTTCTATAAACCGCAACTCCGCATCCACTTGAAGTCTGGCTCAAAGTTACACGTTCGATAATGATCAAAGATACTTTGGGATGACGAAATTTTAAAATATGGGACCGTCCTCAACATTTCCGGGAACTCGCGCTTATTTCGGGAAAGATCGGCTGCCACCGAATTTCTCTCGGGCGAACCTCGTTTCGGATTCGCCTCGGTCAAAAAGCGAGTGGCTCTGGGAACAAGCATACAATTTGTTGTTTTGGCGGTCAACTTAATTTAATTTTGAGCACTTCCAGGGTGGTTTATCACAGGACACAAAAGAACTGAAATCCCTTAGTTTTCACTAGTAGCATAAGGTAGGTTTCTTGCTTTCGTTAGAGTCTTCATTGATGAAGGTTTAGGTGCGGACGCTCGCATATTTCTGCCCTACACTTAGCTTGACATGACGGACGGCTGATACGCTCTACAACCTAACAAGTCAACTGAGATTTGTTTTACAAATTGTATAAGCTACAAGCCAAGCTGTTTCAGCCTACAATTAACTTAGAGGGTATTTACATGAGACCGGAGCGAACTCTGACCGGCATGAGTTCGTATCGGCCTCCATACATTTCTTTTTATGCGTTTATGCACAGCACCTATCAATGTTAAGCCCCAGGGAGAGGGGGCCGGGCATGGGGTGGGGATTTTGACATTTTCGTATTAAAAAATTCAAATTCCCCACCCCTGGGACGAAATAATTGGTCAAAATGTCCACCCGGCAGCAAGTGAAGGTGGCAAAATGTTCTTTGTAACCCCCCCCCCCCCCCCCATTACATAGCATTACAGAGGCCCTACTAGGGGAAGGGGGAGTCCTGTGTCGCTTGTCTGAATTTTAAAAGGTCTCGTCTCGGTGCTTTGCAATGTTTCACGTTACTGTCCGAAATTTGAAGAAAGGATGTTGTTTGTTGCGATTTCAATTTAAGTGCTGTCGCTACTTTTTAGGCCATATGTCTTGTCGGAATTTACCTCGACAGAGCCTCTTTAGATGAGACTGTACGTCGCAGGCTGAAAATGAACTCAGACCGGTGTGATGGTCAGACCTCTCCTACCGGTCTGAGTTCGTACTGGTCTCATGTAAATCATAACAAATCTCACACCAGGTCCAGAAAATTCAAGCCTGTATGCTGTTGGGTCAGCCATATCATCCAAAACCAGGCACCAAGAGATGGAAGGCACTATTGAGGAAGAGCTGAAGCTGTTCTTAAGCGACCAAATATCTGCAGAATCCTTATGGTAGGTTTCTTTAGTTCCTGTACGAGACATTTTTTAAATATACAGCATCTTATTTGTCAGTAAATGTAAACCCTAAGACGGAACAAGGTGGAGATTTGACAAAAACGTGGTTCAAATAACGCTAATATCATCCAACTCTGTAAGTAATTATTCATAAACAGAAAACGGAGACGAGTATAAGATATTCTCCAATATATTTTACATTTGCAAATGGGACTTTGGGTGCGATGCTCAACGACTTTGCCTTTGAATTCTAAAGGTCTCTGAAGCTGGGTTCTCCATTACTTTTTCCATGGGCAGCTAGGCTTTTTATTTTACCAAAAACTGCAGGTCGCCTGATAGATTTTCTGGTTGTCTCCGTTGACTGGATGACCGCTTAATTGAGTACTGGAACAATAATTATTTGAATTGCGTAAATTAAAAATTGCTTATTAGATGGTTAGGTGTGTAGTGTGGTGGAGTAACTCATCAAAAGAGCAAAAGTCATAAAAATACCACACTATACTATTCTTCTTCCAAAACTCCTAATGAGAGGAACCCTGACACCCATGGGATGGTTTTTGCCTAGAAGAGCCCTCATATGTTCCACCACCCTGGGTCCTTCTTTGAACTCATGTCTGTCTTGGTTTAAATATTATTTATTAAATAGCTTTGTAGATGACATTGTTCTTGGATACATTGTGAGTGTATTGGAGCAAATAGGAGATGAGCAGTTTGATGTGGAAGAGTTTGCTGATATAATGGCTGCCCATATTCCAGGCTTTGACACACTTAACAGGTGAGTTTTACAGTGTAAATTCAACGTATGGGTAGATTTTGCTCATTAAACTTGCAGGCAATAGCTGTTGGTGGAGAAAAGGGAAGAAATGTTACATGTAGTTTGTTTCCAGTAGACTTTCTTCAAGGACTATATATCTAAAACTGGTGAAACAAGATCCATCATTTGTTGATCAGCAAATGATGCAGATCTTGTTCAACAATGTGAGTATGTCATATTGAATGCTGATGGAAGACCATTCAACTTGTTTAAAGTTACTGGACGAAATTGACTGAAAATAGAGTCAAATTCTTTTCCTTTGAACAAGTTGCCAATACCTGTTGATTGACAAATTAACATACTGTATGATAAGACTGCACAATGTTGAACCATGGGTGTATCACTAGTCTAAAAGCCGCCGCACACTATTTGATTTATTGTCGGCCCACTCTGCGACTAGTGTGTGGCGAATTCAGAAAGGTCTGTGACAAGATTGGGGCTTGCCGGACAATATCTCACAGTGCTAGATCTCAAAATGTCTTGTCGGGCCTTGTCGGTGGCGCACCCTGCAACCAATTATTAGGAAGTGTCATAAGAATCACATGAGCAAGTGTCTTTTCCAACATGGCGGAGATGAAACAGATTTTGAGCAGTGAACACTTGAAAAAGAGGACATGCTTGTTGCAAGCTTTTGGATGAGTTGGCCCAAGCCTTGGCATTCAGCTAATATGCAGCAAGCTGGTGGACTGACAAATTTTCAGCTGATTTTTCCTGGATAAAAAATCTGCAGTTACGGTAATATTATGACAAAAAATCTGCATGTGTGTGGTGTCCTTAAGCGTCACCATCCATTGACCATTACCAATTCTTTTAAAATCCTCATGTCCTATTATCCTGAAATAATTAATTATTATTGGAAGGTTCATTAGGCTCAACCACTGACTATTCGTGCCTTTAAGATGATTTTCTTTGGGAGATGATTTGTGAAATGTTTTTGGTGAAACTTTATTACTCCAGATAACTTAAATCATTTAAATAAAACTTTTATTTGTCGACCATTTTATTTTAATAGTAACCATAAATAGTTGTCCTTTAGGGAAGAGGTGTGCTCTTGGATGCTGGGTTTGGCAGAGAAGCTTGTGTACATTAGAAAATCAAGCAACCAAGTAAAAGGTTTGACTCTGTGCATGGTTCATTGCATTTTATTCTTATGGGACTGTAAACAGTAATTACATAGTCTTCCACTAATACTTGGAAATGTTTAGGTAAATTAAATCACTGTTTTCTTAAGTGTGACTAAAATTGAACTTTATTCAAGGTGATGGTGGGCTTATCTTGGACACTCAGTTACAGCAAGAAAACTGAGTGCCCTGAACAGGTTATTTGTTCAATTTATATAGGGTTTGACCTGGCAGATAGAGATGAATGGAAGGACTCAGTTGATAGACTCAGGGGACACTCCAAAATAGTAATAATTATTATTCTGACCATTAAAGAGTAAATTTTACTAGGTTGAAACCCCTTGACCCTATTGAGCTGTAGGAAATGCGCACTGCTCGACATGTAGGTCTAAAATGTTGTTGCTTTGTTTATAGTGGAAGTGCACTTAGCTATCAAGCTAATTTACAGGAACTCCACTTTTAATAAATAAATCTTTAAGAAACTAATTCCAACCGAAAAGGTGTTTCGAATGCCTTTTTGCCCTATATCTGAAGCATTTACGGGTTTAGGGTGTATGCAGTCCAAAGTTGTCACTGTATAATTATGAAGAAAAAAACAATATAAGTTAACTTTTAATTTGGTCTTTCTCTTAGAAGAAGGAATCTCCACAGAAGACAAAAATCTCGGTGTTCCCTCCTCACTCCCTGCTGGAGAATTTCACCTGGGAAGTATTTCTGACAAGGTTTCTGACTTGACAATCTCACCAGATCTCAAATTAACCAGTTGTGATGGTACACACGAAAACAAGACTCTAACAAGAAAAATATGGTATGAAACAAAAGAAAGTTAATATAACAACTACAGATGTACATAATTATGTATGTGAATAAAGCAGAGTTTGTGCGCTACTCCTTGAAGTCCTTGAAAAGCCCTGGAATTTAATTTTGGACTTCAAGGGCACTTGAAAAGCCCTTGAAAAAAATGATTTTGTGGAAAACTGCTTGAAAACTGCTTGAATTTTTTCTTGGGTGAAAATTGTTGAGATTGCATCATGCTAAGTTAAAGAGACATTTCAACATTTGAGCCCAAAATTGACTAAAATGCCTGTGCGTGCACTTAGCTTGCAGGATGTGGTAAGGAATATCAAAGTAGGCTTTTTCAGCAAAGGAAACACTGAAACTCTATGTATGGCATAACAATCTTCTTATAAAGACTCCTTGAAAACTCAATTCCTGGTTCTTGAAAACTCCTTGGCTTGAATGTATACTCGTGGAATTTTATAGGCAAAATGGAACACAAACCCTGAATTATAGGCAAGGTTGGAATCGAGGCAATGCTGGTGAGCAGTTACCCTTTAGCCTGGCTCGTGGGTGGCCCTGATTTGTTTTTGTGTGTGTGTTGGGGTTTGGAGTTGGTGGTCGCATTGCATATTTTGCTGCAACAAGTTGCAAAAATAGTGGAGACACTTCACCTTCTTGGGGCATTGTTAATTTACCTATTATCTCTCACACTGCAGCCCCCCTCCTCCCCTCCCCCCCTCCCCCCTCCCCCCTTCATCAGTGTTGCTAGCACGACGAAAACATTTGTTGGAAACTTAAACAGTCAACATTGAAATGGGGAGAGGGGAAGGGAAGTGGGAAAGGTTTTTAAATTCTAGATACGGCGGGTGGAAGCTAGAAAATGTGTTTTTTTAAATGAAAGCGTCTCAACAATTTTGCAACTTGTTGTGGCTTGCTTGCCATTACCCAGCCATTTTTCGCTTCTGATGGCTACAATCTTAATAGTGTGTAATAGTAGGTGATATATGCAATATTTGCTGGTTTCAGAAGTTATCATTATTTTGAATGTAAGTCACAGAATGTAATTTTGTAATTTAGATGCACTCACACTTTTAATAAGGGGAACATTAATGTACTTACCAACATTTATGTGGTGTACTAGTCTTGTGACCTTAATACTGCTAATACTGCTGAATTCTGTTTTTGCAGTGATGGAATGTCTGTCCTATTGGAAATTTTTCCAGAAGGGGACTCATTAGAAATTCAACAATGCCTGAGTGTTGCTAATGGCGACACTGAAGCAGCTGTACAGTTGATGCTTTTAAAGACTAATGACACTGAGGACATGGAAGAACAGGGAAATTCTCACAAAATATTTGACTTGTCACTAAAGGTGAGAGGCTCTCCATTGGAACATTGGAGATTGCACTGAAGATCTCTTTATGATTTATTATTTTTTTTAGGTATCCATGCTGCTCTTGTCAATTTTTTATTTTTATTATTATACAGAAGAATAAACAAAAAAATAAAATAATAAAAAATAAAATGTAACGTAAATCTTAAAACTAGGGTAAAATCGAAGGATTATATTGATGTTCCAGAAACCCAAGAAATTAAGGAAGAAAAGGCTACGGGTAGCCTACACTTTGTTCAAAGGAATTTTAGGTGTTTCCTTTAAAATTCACGGTATTTCAGTGATTTTTTGTTACAGTGTCTTGGTCAATATCCAGGTCAATTCCGTAGTCCAAATTCCACATTCCGTGACCCAACCTGAACCATATTGTGAAATGCGATCGTAGTGTAGTTCACATTTAAAACTGTTGTTAATGGCGTTGACTCCGATCAAAACAAGTAAACAGGTGCTTTACAAGTTTCTACGATGGTATTTTGAAATATTTAATAGCTTAAATTCTCGACAATACCGGAAGGATATTATCCCGATCCTTACTTCTGAGTAGTGGAGAGTAATGCTGAATCGATTCGCAATAAAGGGTGGGGAGGAGAAGACACTCACTCCAATGGTCTGGGGACCAGTATTACACATATCAAATCTACAAGGGGTTCGGAAAACCACTTGTCTCCTTTAGGTAAGTCCTGAGTGAGTCCTGACCCTCCGGGGAAATCTAATTTCTCCGTCACGCCTCTCTGAATGAAAGTCGCAATACTGGTGAAGAATTCCAAAGCAGTACTGTCAAGCGAAAGTTAAAGGGTAGAACACCACAACTAGAAACTTTAATAAGTCCAAGTGAGTCTTGACAAGTGTTCTACAACTAATTGCTCTAAACTGAAGTAAAGCCCCATTCAGGCGTACGACTGTGATTCAAACTACTTGTAAGACTGTTAAGTGCTGCCCTTGCAAAGGCAGCCCGTGATGCCCCTTGGTAGTAAAAGGGCTCGAAGGTCTGCGCAGAGGCCCAAACCGCAGCCTTTAGGATAAATTCAACAGACAGTCCTCCAGTAGCAGCTGCCGAGGTTGAGGCTCCTCGAGTTGGATGACCAGAGTAGCCTGGTTTAATTCATGCCATACACAAGGCTCTTGTCAACCATCGAGTGACAGATTGGCTTCAAATGGCCCTTGTGGAGCAATCAAGGACACAAGTAGCTGAGAGGAGTTATGTAGGTCTCTCGTCCTCTCCACGTATGCAGCAAGGGTACGAACCACGAAGGTCTTGGAATTTTCTGGAAAGGAGGGCAGAAAAATTTACGTGCCGGGTGACCTGGTCTGGACGTCTTGACGCGTGTGGGGAGCGAGAACTCCCAGGAATCCTCCTTCCTGAGGGATCAGGCCAAGTCCAACCCAGAAAGTTCATGGGTTCTAGCCGCTGAAGTTAATGCTAACTATAGAATGGTCTTGTAAGATAGCTGTCCCACTGTAAGTTACTGTAGAGGTTCCAGAGTTGCTAAAAATCACAGGGGAGTGCCCATCTTCCAAGTGGAGCAGTACTTAGGCTTGGGCAGTCTACTCTTAAAGACACTTCTCATAAACCGAGAGACAACAGGGAGACACCCTAGCTGTGTAGAGCCAATAGGGGTCGTGGGCCTGGGACATAGTGGACTTGTAAAGGGCAATGGTCCTGTATTCTAAGTCTTCTGTGTAACCAGGGATGCAAGGAATGCGAGGACATCTGCTGCAGGAGCTGGAATGGGACAACACTCCGTTGAGAACACCAGCGAACCCATACCTTCCATGGGCCTGCTACCGCTTCTGGGTGGCTGTTCCTCATGACGCCAATAAGATGTGAACAACTTCACTTGA
>NC_090874.1:72870414-72890414 GCF_036669935.1 Montipora foliosa | reverse complement strand
CGATTCTTATATTGATTTTTAATTTTCTGCTTGAAAGGCGTTTGGCACCCTTTCACTATTAAACTGTGTTTGCGTTCTGTTGTCTTTACTTTGAAAGAGAACAGCTGTCGTACAGAGTGTATCTCCTTTGTCATTCAAATGCAAGTACATGTATATTTAAGACCATTTTTCCCTCGGAAGAATATTTGA
Source organism: Montipora foliosa (assembly GCF_036669935.1). Taxonomy (NCBI): domain Eukaryota; kingdom Metazoa; phylum Cnidaria; class Anthozoa; order Scleractinia; family Acroporidae; genus Montipora; species Montipora foliosa. The sequence goes on along the minus strand of NC_090874.1, from coordinate 72,890,225 downwards.
AACTAAAAGTATAAATGCGTTTAAAGTGAACGAATCAGGCAAGAAAGCTTTGGTTTTAATTTACTCAGTCAATTCATTGTATAGGGGTAAAATATATTTTTGTTCTTAATATACTTTTAACCGGCCGGCCTTTTTTTTTTTTTTTTACTTAATTTTATCGGTCGACCAATTTTTGAGTTGTGTATCTTTGCTTTTTAATTTTAGGACGAACGAGATATCTTTATTAAAAACAATTTTAACTGAACTGTTTTAAAAATTTAAATTTATATTGTTCATTATTCTCATAACAAAACATGTCAGTTGCATGCGTTTACGAAACGTTTCTGTTGATACTAGCATCAAAATTAAATAAGATATCCAAAATGAGAAAAAAAAAAAAAAAAAAAAAAAATAGAAACGTTTTCAATCAAAAGATCAACTTTAACGGTGTCTTTGATTTGTGAAAGCGACACCTGTTAAATAAGTCCCATTTTTTGATACGTGGCGTTATTTATTTCAGTCCTGAGACTCGGTGTGGTCTCGCTTCTCCCATATTCAAGAAAAAAACTGTAGCGTGAGGAGAGACCTGGAGTCAAAATTAACACTTTCTGTAATTTACAAACATGGACATTTTGGATAAATATTGTCCACGAGCTATAGGCTTACGTTAAATAAACGATTAACTCTAATGTACATAAGATCGCCATTTTTTAAACTAGATAAATCCGCAAAAATCAACGGAGAGAGTTGAATTCTAGTGCACAATTTAAAGCTTATGGATCAAACTAGGTTTCTTAAACATGTACTCAAATGTAAGTTTGTGTGCAATGTATTTCGTCAGGAGTTTGAAAAAGCTATTTCTTGACTTGTGAAGCCGAGCCCATGACGATTATGATTTTCACTTTTACAGCATCTTGGTTTTATTTATATGATGAAATTCGCATTCCACTGGTTTCAAAGGATAACTTGTACAGATGCGTTTTAAAAAATTACATTAAATCAACGATTATTTTTAGTTTGTGTGAATAAATCGCTCGTGCTGTTATCATTGTTTTGTAAACTATTCCTTCGTTCCACTAATTGCAGTTCCACTGTAGAAGGATATTTGGTGATACTTGTGGCGAGAGTAAAGGTGCGGTTACTGTGCAGAGTTGGCAGATTGTCCCTATTGAATGTAATTCGCGGTAGTGAAATATAGCAACACATTTTCTTACATTCGTGCTTAAAATCTGACTTTTTCAAGGAGTAGAGTATTGGATTAACAATAGATCCGAGCGCTAACGTAAATGGAGATATGTCGTACATCGCCTTTGGCAAAAGGCGAGGTCGGCCAATAGCATACACCAAAGTTGTCCAAATGATAGGCAACCAACTCAAGATAAATATTGCTGCTATCACACAGAATATTTTGGCGATTTTGGCTTCGGAGCAAACTTTTTTTCCTCGCTCCCACGAAAGACTTGGTTCCCCCACCGACTTGGCGATTTTTCGTTCTCGCTTGACAATTTTGGAAACCTGGCGGAAGATCTGAACGTAGCACATGAAGATCCACACATAAGGAGCGGCGATGCCTAGTGTTAGAATACAGATTTGGTAAATCTGTAAGGCCAGAGCTGCTAAGGTTTCATTGTTGGTCCAGCTGAGGGGAAGAAGGGCAGTTGTCACGGCCGCTATCCAACAGAATACTACGATTTTTATGAAGTACCTGGAAATGATGTTTTCGTATGTGAACGGCTGCGTGCAAGCTAAATGGCGGTCGAAAGTTACCGCGGTTACGTTGGCCACGCTCGCCACCAAAGCAGTTGTGTACAGAATGTTCAATGTCACAGGTTCTTCGAAATCAAGGGCGTAATGCATAAAAAGCGTAATGCCGACGAGAATGTCGGACGTGGCAAGCGAGACGATAAATCCGTTTGTATAGGTCCTTAAATTCCTGTTTAGGCACACTAGAATACAAACCGCTCCGTTTGCTATTAACACAACCAGTGACAACACGCTTACAATGACACTGCTCGCTCTCATATCTTCAATGCATGCCTCCTGCCGCGATATCGTTGTTGTTCTAGAACCTATAAGAAAACAGAATTGGAAAGTCAGTGAACGACCGTGTATTCACCGCTATTTTTTTCCTTACAATCTTCGCCGACAAGAGAGTATTGTATCTACAGGTGCTGCTTAAATCCCTCCCACCAGGCACGAGCTCAGTTTGGACAGGGGTCTATTTCCTAATCTCTCTTTACTGTAAATCGACATTTATTTACTCTGTTTGTTGATTTGGCAGTGAGCAAAAGCTCGTCACAGCGTTTGTCCACTGCCGCTGGTCCACAACCAGTGAGGCATGAATGAAATCTCATAATCTGCTAACCGGCGATGACAACAAAACGGCAAAGTATTAATATCGGCTTTGCAGCTATTATTTACCACGTTCGTGTCATCCGTTCAGCCGTTGACGAAGGAGTGACAGTTACAGCTCTAAAACCTTGTCAAAAAAATTGTCGATAAGACAAGAGTGACATGGATCCATGAACAAAGAGTCAAGTGTTTTCTCTGTGAAAAACTAGTAGTACTTCAGCATGGGTTTATTTTGTAATAATGTCCATCGAATATTAAAGGAACGTTCTATAAAATCGTCCGCAACAATCATGCCTGGCTGATATGTTAATTTATACTTTGTCTTTGTAAAATCTCTTAAAGCGAATCGTACTTTGTCCCACCATTAATTAAAATTAATTAGCCTTTTCTTGTTTTAGTCAAGCCCGGATGTTTCGTATTTTCAGAAATTAAAAGAAGATTGATTTTTCCCCATAAAGCAATCACACATGGAGTTGTTTAGACTTTTTTAGGTCAAATTTAAAGACGAGTAGCTCGTTTTTTCATTAATAGCAGCGAGTGCCTGTCTTTTGCCAATTTGAAGGAGAAATTTCTCCCGGAAGTTATTTATGCATGTCTGCAAAAGTAACATATGTACTCTCACGTATTCAAGGTATTAATTTTCTTGGTGTTCTTTTTCTCAGTGGATATGCACGAAACACGTTCTGATGCGCGAATAATTTCCTGCTGCAATTATCAATCTAAGGTTTACTTGCGCCCTGTCACTTCCATGGGAAATTTTCGTTGATTTATTTTATTTTACATAGTTAAACAGCTTTCTCGGCTTATTGGGCGTGGAATATCTCGCTGAGAACTTGCTTTAAGATGTTCTTCTTACTGCCTTCCGGCGTTTATAAACCAAACAGCCAATCAATACAGCGAATCACACTTCACGCCGATAAAACTTTTAAAATATCGTGGATTGTTTATTGATGACGGATGTTTCACGCAGCATAATTTACTTCTGAGGCTTTTCCTGATTAGCCATTTGCTGGTGTAATAGCCAAGGTGATCACCTTATGGTCGTTTTTCTTTGACGGAAAACCTCCCACTTGCAAATTGAAATGGTCTGCTTATCTTCATTTTTGCAACTTGCTAATGAAAGCATACCTTTTGTATTTTAATGAAACTTGACAATTAAATGAAAGACGATGAAATTTGCTAAGATTCTTCCGGGGGTGATATTTACTTTTCTTTCTTGAATGCACTAAATTGTCTGTTAGCACTTACAATGAAATATGGGTGACCTTGTAAAGTCAGTAATCTGTTCCTATTTATAGTACACCGAATCGCGTCTCAAAGCCATAAGGCGAGTTTACACCTGCTAAATTCGATTCAGTATCCTCACTTAATGCCAAGAGTTGCTGTTACATGTAATTGATATCACTTCTTAAAGCTCGGCTCTTGCGCTTCTTGGATTCTGATTAACTCACCTTATTTCAACTATCAGCTCATATACCGTATGATATCCCGGAGTGCTTCTCAGCAGCAACTGTTGTGACGAACGCGAAATTTTCAAACGTTGAGGATTGATTAAAACTTAATAAATCAATTATTTCGTTCCCTTTTATTGGACATGACGTTAGGAAGCTTAAACATTACATGTTTCTAATCGAGAAAAGATGCCTAGCAACGTTAATAATTATGTGGTAGTGTCATGAAAAAACAAGACGCCTACAAGGGCGTATCCGTGGGATGCCTAAACAGTTAACACAAATTGTCCAGTTACAGCTAACAACAACTACGGGTAAAATTCGGAATGAATTTATATTTTGTTTTCGAAAATATCATTCACTTGACCTATCCCATAGCATTTGATGCTACTCTAAGTTTCTACTCAGTTTTCTTCCTCTAAACCCAAATACAGCGGACCTCTGACATTCCCCGGACTGACAATGACAAGACAAACTGAAACCACGACCTAACCTCAATAGCGTCATTCACAAATACTCCAACATACTTAACTCATCATATCGTTGCAAAAACGTTTTCAAAACGCTTCCTTTAGTGGCTTACCGCCGTTGTAAAAGTGTTAGTGACATTCGCATTAGAACCCAATTAACTAAAACACCTTTCAATAATAATTCTCCCGGTTCTTTTCGGTGCAACAGAAACAGCTGCGCCACTTGCCCCTATATAGAACAGGGCCGTAATGAATGCACTTTATTCCACGAGAAAAGACCATGAAATCAAATCACACATTACTTGGAAAAACTTTCAATGTTATTCACATGATTCCGTGTAAATTATGTAGTCTTAGTACATCGGGGAAATCAAACGTCGCCTTAAAGTGCATCTAACCCCAAAATATTTTTTTCGCTAAAATAAATCTTTGCACCTGTTCGAAACGCATTGCGGCCATTTTTTCCTTTTTCTAAGAAATCCTGCCATTTTATAGGCTTCGAAAGTTGCGAAAATTCAAGCATCTTTTGTTCACGACTGAGTCAGAAGGGGAGTGGGTCTATTCCCGCTTTGACGTCACATACTGATTTACATTGCATTAACTCTTTGTAAAAATGCATCCAAAGTAGATTGTGACGTCAAAGCAGGAATAGACCCACTCCCCTTCTGACTCGGTCGTGAACAAAAGATGCTTGGATTTTCGCAACTTTCGAAGCCTATAAAATGGCAGGATTTGTTAGAAAAAGGAAAAAATGGCTGCAATGCGTTTTGAACAGTGAAAAGATTAATTTTAGCGAAAAAATATTTTGGGGTTAGGTGCACTTTAAAGACCGTTTTAATGAACACGGACTCCGTATTATCAGTCCTACTAGTAGTTATATCCAGATCGCAGTCTCAGAACACTTTGTTAGCAACAATTGCCATTCACACAGTCGTATGTTACTCATTCCTATCGAAAAACTCATCAATCAACGTGACTCTTTCAAGAAAGCTCGGGAAGCCCATCTCATCGAAAAAGCGCAAACTATAGAAGCAATCTTGTTATTGAGTATGTATTTTATTCTTCTGTTAGCCTGTGTAGCAGGCAGTTTGGTGAATTTTAGAAGCTTTTTTCCACCGGGGTTGATGGCTACGCGAAATCGCTAATCATGTGTGGCTAATCATGGGTTTAATGTCAACTCCCAACCAATCATAGCGTTCCTTGTGTAAACATTGGCGGTAAACTGAGATTTCCACTTAACTTTAACGTTTCGCTGTCCATGCGTACTGTGTGCGATTTTTCGGAAATTGTAGCCAACGGTTTTTTGTGGTGGTGTACGTTATAAGTGCACTACACACTTGTCACCGGGTTGTAAGAGTGAGTGAGTGTAAGTCCAGGTCTGTTGGAAGTGTGCTTGAGCCCCAAAATCGGCAAGAATTTGTGACGCTGATAAATAACAAAGCAGCTTCTATTTTCAAAACGATAGAATTACGTGGTGATAAATAACCTCGTCTAGTAGAATGAATTGTTGACTTGCAAAAACAATGGTCAACCTCAAGAGTTAGGCGATTGTGATCTTTGTGTTGAATTCCCACATATATTGTCGAACTTTATAGCACTTGAAAGAAAAAAAAAACAAACTAACAAAAACGAAAACCCGGTGTCTTGCTGTCATTTTGTCACAGAATGTATACTTTTTTTCTTGAGTTGGTAGTAACACGCATGGTACATGTAACTTGAACCTTGGAAAAATCTCCCAAAGTGTTTTCCGCTGATGGTAATTTGTATTCGTGACGCGAAATCTATGTTGTTTGCATGTCGCAAATTATGTGGCTGATGGCAATCTATATTTTTCTCGATCGACACTTCTTAAAAACTTCCTTCTGCACTTCCTAATATAAAAACTGTGTATCAATATTTATTTACTTTTGCATCAACATATGTTTTGCATAAAGCAGGCCAGCAAAATCTGTACCTTGCTTAGTTCGCATTTTTGAGCGTTAAAATAGAATTTTTGGTGCTATGTTTCTGACCGAAGTCGTATATTTTGAGGTCTCCGCCCATCCAAATACTAACCCCGCCGGACTAGGGTTAACTTCAGTGAAAGTTTGTTGTGGAAAGCTGTCAGACGCGCAGAGTACACCCTTAAACTTGCTGTGAAAACAAAGTTGAGGCAAACTTCATGTTTGCCTGGACCAATATTTCTCGATTCCCTTCTATTTTCTTCAATCTTTCTGGGTTTAGTATTTTACTAGTAACTACATGTCTTCTAAGGGGGCCTATTTACCTAAGATATCTTCCATAGCACTATAATGATTTAGGATACCAAAACAATTTTGTGTACTGTTGGAGCTACATATTACGTAAAGACAACTTGAATCTCCTGGAAAACGAAACGCAGCTCCAGTGTTGGAAATAACAGTCTGTCATCAGATATTGTCCGACCAAATTTTGAAAATGTCCGGCCAATTTCACATTATGATCGGACACGATGACCGAACATGTCACCAGCACATCTTGAGTCTTCTTCAAGGTGTTGTCAGTCAATAAATTATGCCCGGTCCAATTTGTCAAATGTCCGACCAAAAGGAAGATTTGAAAGGACATATGTCCTCTGAATTAAGAAAAATTATTTCCAGCACTGCAGCTCGGGTTGACAGTTATGGAATAAAGCACTCTGTCAAGTTACTACACTACCACACGTACGCAATGCGTACCTATTTTTTGTGGAAGTTAGTGGTCTAATTTAAGCCTGATTCGGGTGGAGTCAGTTCTTGAATGGGAGACCTCTTCAAGGTCTCCGTGACGAAAACAACTTATCTCCTGTTTTTTTTTTTTTTTTTTTAACTTTCTATTTGGCGGCTTAATTCAGGTTTTTTAAAATGATATTCTTTTCACGTTTTTAATTCATGTACTAGGGGGAATATATTGACTTTGTTGTCGATTTCGCAAATGCCATTGACTTGGCCTATCACATACCACAATGATTTGATGCTAGTCTAAGTTCCTACTAAAGTTAATCCCCGGATGGGATAAGTACTTGGATGGGAGACGACTGCGAAGTCCCCGTAACGAAGACATCTAATCTTATATTTCTTTTACTTATTTTTCTTTACTTGATTTCACTGTTGTGTTTGGTTGTTAAAGGCTACTTTCTAAACTTCTTTTTACGTTTTTGATTCCTGTATTGGGAGGATGGCGATGGAATCATTAAGGGCGGTGCCTACTAATTCAAATGTATTTTTGCGCGGGTTCCTGAATACGCGGGAAAAGCAGATCTTAGCAAGTGTTATTGAAATCCAAAATGAAAATTGGGAGTAACCACACATTTTTCGAAGATAATTAATCAACGATATTTGTAAAAAGCTTTAAAATACAAAGCAATGTATGGCGTTCTTTGCCAAATTGAAGCTTAATTATCTCTGAAAAATGCATGGTTGCCCCCAATTTTCTCTTGGGATACCAAGAGCTCTTGCTGAGTGCTGCTTTCTCCGCATAGTTTTGAACCGCGCAAAAATATCCCTGTATTAATAAGCACCGCCGATAGGAAATCCGAGTAATTCGAGATGCGCAGAACGTATGCGTAATAACAATAGTAGGCACCGTCCTTAACGGCGCAGTTAGCGGGCATTTGGACTCCGCTCAAAGCTCGCATGTGCTCGAGGCCAGAATGCCACGTGTATTTTTGCTAAATTAATTTTATTTCACGATTTATTTTGTTGTTAAGGTTGACCATTGCTTTTGCAAAGTCAAAGTTTCTCACTTTTAGACGACGTTACAATATAAAAGCTGCTTTGTTGTTTTTCACGTCACATCTCATGCTGTTTTTTCGATGTTGCTTGTATTTTGCTCGTACCCAGTGTCCTGAGAAAAGAATTCTTGCCGAATTCGGTGCTCATTTGTTGAAATGAGGGGAACATAATATGTGAAATGACCTGTGAACTTAACTCATAACCCTCGTGGCTTGTATTGAGCTCCGACTGGACTCTGAAAAATGAATACTTGAACTCGATTCCGGCTGGTATTTTTTACAGGTCACACGTCACTGGTCTCAGGTCATTGTAGTACCAATACAGAAAGTATCCTAAACGTGCATAAAGGCTAACCTTAGGCCTAATTAGGCCTGAACAAACTACGAACAGGCTACTCCAAGTAAGTGTTATCGTTCATTTTAGACACTGACAGCTTGATAGTCTGGACTCGCAGGACTCGAACCTGGAAATGTTTGATTAATAACCCCTCCATTTAAGCACGAGACTACCACTAACTGCGAGGATCCTATTTCTTTTTAATGTCAATTTTTTCTTCCAAATGCCGCTGTAAACGTGTATTAACACCGGTCCCGCTAAGAAGAACGCTTACACAGTGAAAAATGTCGGTTTCCAAACTTCAAGAGAAAGCTAACTATTTTAAAATCAAGCCTTGACCATTATTCAGCAATGAGTTTACATATATACTAATTAGTTTTCGTAAATTATCGGCACACTTTCCATTCAGTTGAACTTAAGTGGTTGGTTAAGTGGATAAAAACAGTTCCTTCAAAGTGGGGGCTCCGGATACAAATCCTGTCCAGGGACTACTTTTACATTTGCCAGTATGGCACACCCAGTCGGGGTCTGCGTTTCATTTGTTTGTTTTATTTTTACTGGGTTGCCGGTATGGCAATCCCAGCCGGAAAGTGGGTGGGATTTGTTCGTTTTATTTTCGTTTTCCCGTGTCGGTAAAAGTCTTGCCTGTCACTCCCCTGGTAAGTGGTGTCTTTGTGCATAGAGCCTTCTGCGCGTATTTTCTTAGGATCGAGAGGGTAGTGGAAATGCGTAGATTTCTCTGGTGGACACAGTATAGAATCATCAACTTAGCCTGCAATGGCGTCGAAAGTCATGTAACGCGAATGGCGTTTTAGTGGATCCTTAAACAAAATATACCCTTATGGAGCTCAGTAATGGAAAGTCAGTTGGATAAACTAGGCAGGCGGTGAAAAACCAAAACCTGGAATCTCAAAAGCGACGAGTAATTTGACTTCGACAACAATCTATCGCCCGTCGAGCCGAAATCAAAGTGAGCTGTATTTCTAAAATAATATTTTACCAAGTGTGCTGTTATGTCACTGAAACCAAATGGATAATTCTATGGTAACTTATGGGTTCAACACAATTGAAGACAGAGAACGAATCGAACACCTTACGTGGATCTGTGATCAACTCTGCACAGTCTTCAGGTAAAAAAAAAATAATTGGAAATGTGACAGCCAAGAATTATTTGAAAGAAAGCTTGTCGTGTATTTTGTGCTTCATTATTCAAGGAAATGGTTTTTCATAGAAACGGTTTGATCCTGAAATTTAGTTTGTTGCAATATTGCGCATATTTGACACGACTGAGTTTCTTCTCTTCACGCACGTAATGAAATAGAAGGGGGTTTTGCCTCTAATAGCAAATATGTTGTTTGTTTCAAAAAAAAATGTTCGCTGGAAAAGGTGGCCTTTATGAATTCATCATGTTTTATGATATGCGAGCTTAACTGGATAGTTTTTATGGCAATAGGAAAGCATTTTCGTGTCAAAATGAGGTTGGGCTAACTTAATTAAATATAAATATACATTCTGCCTCGTGAGTTTGTTATTCTCGTTAACCAGCAATGGCGTCGAAAGTCATTTCAACGCGAATGGCGTTTTAGTGCATCTTATGTTGTTTGTTTCAATAAAATGTTTCGCTGGAAAAGGATTCTGTGATATTTTCTCTCTTTGTGAATTATAATATCATGTGTATTGAATTTTCGAGCTTAAGGTTGAAATGTGATACGGGACGATATTTTTAGTATTGCCCTGTAAGCAGGAAAGGTTCACGAAAATAAACAGGTCTGTTGGAAGCGTGCTTGAGTTTCTACAAAATGAGCCCCAAAATCAGCAAAAAATTGTGACGCCGATGAATAGTAAAGTAGCTGCTATTTCCAAAATGATGGAATTACCTGGTGATAAATAACCTCGTCTTGGAGAGTAAATTTTTGACTCTGCAGAAACAATGGTGGGCGATTGTGATCTTTGTTTTGAATTCGCTCATTTATTGTCAAACTTTGTAACACTTGACAGAAAAAGAAACTTACGAAAACCCGGTATCTTGCCATCATTTGACATAGATGCTTCATTGTTTGGCGAGTAAACATGCCGCGGTAACTTAATCACGGCGCCCGCTGAATTCCGGGGATGTCACTTTCGATTTTGCGATTTATTTGTGCAGCCAAAAGTACAATAACAAAATTGAACGTAGCAAAAAGCTCCCAAAATGTTTGTCGCTGATCGTAACTTTTTATATTCTATATTCGCGGCTCAAAATTAATGTTGTTATCATGTCGTAAATATGTTATTCTCGAGCGACCGTCCTGGAAACTTCCTTCTGCTTTTTCTAAAAATTGTGTATCAATATTTATTTACTTTTGCATCAATATTTGTTTTTGCATAAAGCAAGCTAACAAAGCCGGTTCCTTGCTGAGATCGCATTTGCTAGCGTTAATAGTATTTTCGGTCCAATGCTTTTGGTTTACGAAGGAGTATATGTTTTAGGTCACCCATCCAGATACTAACCCCGCCGGACCCCTAGGGTTTAACTTTAGTAAACTTAAGTATTACAAAGCTGTCAGATGCTCAGAGGGCAGGCTTAAACTTGTGGTGAAAAGAAGTTGTCAGGGAGCTTGAAAATTATCAGAAGCCAATGTTTCTCACTTCCCATTTATTTTCTTCAATCTTTCTGGGTTCAGGCTAACGCAATTTATATGTATCAGGATTAGTTATAACAATTATTTCTATTATTGATTATTTATTTTTATTTACTTGTTTATTTATTTATTTAATGTGTGTGTGTTTGTGTGTGTGTGAGAGAGCTTATTAATTATACAGTGTCAGTTTTAGTAGCCCGCCTAGAATAGCTCTGCTAACTGCGGGCTACAAAGGCCTTTTTCTCTATTGTTAAAATAAAGTCTCTGTTGTCTTGTCTGTTGTCTTTGTCAGTACTTTGCTAGTAACCACATGTCTTCTAAGGCTATTTACTCAAGACTTCTACCATGGCACTACAATGATAGACAATACCCAAACAACATCGTGCTACATATTACGCAAGGACAGATCTGTTTCGTCGAACGAACGTGTGAGAACCTGTGAGCCAAAGGGTTTCTGCTGGTATGACTTCTTGGTCACGCCTTAAATGGTCTTAATGACCCCCCAACTTGAAAAAAATTGTCTGGAACGCTGCACGTACCACAGGCAACCCAGTGTACCCTCACGGAGGGTCTATTTTTCTTTTTATCTGCTACCACAAGTCCTGGGACAGAGTAATCTAAATGGAGGATAATACTTCATCTTAAAACTTCATTTGGTTTAAGGTCTGAAACAGGGTAGGGAATATCGTACATTTTATTTCTCTAAAATAGGAAAAGGGTTTCAAGAAGCGGGCCGCACACCCTCACCCAATTTTTCTAAGAGTTCCCCCCCACCCACCCTTCCCGGGAGTATGACGCGCTTGCGTTGTTCAGTGCTTTTATCATGAGCTAAGGACCTACACCATATTCACATAACGTTAATTAAGCTCTCCATTTCAATGTAGAACATTCAGGTGATCCGGTCAGTCTTTGCCAAACAAACTATGCAATGGCGTTGGATGTTCAGAAATTGTCACCACGAAACGGCGACAATTACAACATCGATGCCTTGTTCGGAAGGATGGCAAACTAATTTTACATGGGCACCATTAATATGTGAGGACTGCGGGGCGACCTGTTACCTCAAACATAAGTGAACCGTTAACGTCATCGCCGCCTTGTTGGACGAAAACAAAAGACCTTTCATTAGCTCCTTTTGTTCGTTCACTAGCAATTGTATTTTACATCACTGTTATCAAGGGATTGGTTGCAAACCATCTACATTGGTTGTGGTCACAATAGACCATTTTACAGTTGTGGCTAAGTTACCAGGCCTAACAATGGAAGCGAGGCTGCCGGTGACCCTGTTTTGATACAAACCTTCATGCTTTTGTAATGTTAATATGGACTAATTAGCGTTACAACAATACAATTTACATGATAAAAGCAGTGAGGTCTGTATCAATGCAAGGTCACCGGCAGCCTCGCAGCCATTCATAGGCTTGGTCGCTGAGCAAACAACTGTAAAATGGCCTATTGAGAGAAACACAATGTAACACTGGTGTTGACACTACTTTTGTGTCAACTCTGTGGTGTTTTGAATCCCTAGGGGAAAACTGAACAATAGAACTTGATTTAACACTGGTGTTCACTCCCTAATGCGACCGCAACCACTGTATACACTTGGGACCGGTTGCTCGAAGCCTGGTTAGCGCTAACCTTTGGTTAAGAGGTATCAAAACCTGTGTCCATGGTATTTAACGCTGGTTAGGGCTAACCATGCCTCGAGCAACCCGGGCCAGTTGTGTTCAAAATCTGACGGTAGGTTAAATGAGAGATGTGCATTTCTTGAAGGGTCCTATCGCTCTGACGAAGGGCTAACCCTCGAAACGTCAGTCATTTTATTTCTTCACGGTGGCAATTCGAACTTTTTCAACTCGTTTGATAAAACCAACTTTTCGTGTCTTTCTCTTTCACCGAAGCAGCACCGGTGACTCAGCTGGTTGAGCACCAGGCTGCTATGTGGGAGGTCGTGAGTTCGACTCCAGACGGACTAACACTCAGGGTCTTTAATAACCGAGGAGAAAGTGCTGCTTTTGTAATTACATTTGCAAATGGTTAGACTCTCTAGTTTTATCGGATAAGGACGATAAACCGTAGGGCGCGTCTCACAACCCTTCAATGTTCATAACCCTGTGGGACTTAAAAGAACCCACACACAGGAGCCCATTGGTAGGAGCCTCCATATGCAGTAGATCTTTCTATTTTTCTATTTTTAGGACGAATCCTCGAGCAGGAGACTCGCATTTACATAAATTTACTTAAATTTGCGCGATTTAAATACAGTTTTACTGCTTTATTTGTCTTCGTTAGACAAAGACTTTACCCGGTTGGCCTTTTAAAACAGTGCGTGCAGAGCCGGGGAACTCGTGGCGTTCTAAAAGTAGAAAGATACGCGCAACGGTTGACTCATAAGGGCGTGTATGAGAGAGGCAAGCTCCTACTCATGTGCTCCTGCCCACACACTATTCGCAAAGAGTAGGGCATGGAGTTCCCGGTGTGGTGGTCTGTCCTCTGTGGTGCAGCATGATTGGGAGGGTAAATACTCGAAGATACGAAGGACCTTAAGCAAGTCGGCTACGAGAACGTTGTCTAAGAAATATTTAGCAATTATTGGATGAGGCTGAGTAGGATATGAAGAATTCTGCAGGTCGAGGAGGGTGTTATCCACCAAGGCCGAAGGCCGAGTTGGATAACATCCTCCGAGATCTGCTGAATTCTTCATATTCTACGAAAGCCGAATTCAATGATTGCTTTATTATTCATTCAAAATATTTTCTTCGCTCAAACTTCTAAACCTACTCGCAGCCATTTTTCTGCTCAACAAAAATAACACAATCTCGTCCCCATCTTTTTTCGGTCAACGGTTCAATAATTTGCAGCGGGCTGCACTTTTGACGTCATTGATTCAATATGACGAAGTTTCTTTCCAAATTTGGTGAACAGCAGCTGGTTATGGTGAATTATGCGTGTGGTTTTAACCAATCAGAAACGGGGAAAGATTTTGAATGAATAATAATATAATTTATTGTGAGGAGCTCACGTCGTCCACATAACCTCAAATTTTGTTCAATTTCCGTCGTTGTTAGCGCGAGAGCGGCATGGAAATGTACAGAAATGTAAAACACACGTGCAGAGCTTTTACTTTTGCTCATTAGAGATATTGCCGTCGTCGTCGTCGTCGTCGTCGGCCTTGCTTAAGCTCCCGATAGGCAATTTTCATATTATCAAATATTTTATAGCTTGATAGTGAGGACAAAAACAATAGAAACACGTTGGAATGAATGTGAAAAATATTTGCATATCATCCACTTTGTCTTGGTCCTCTAAACCTCTCTTTCAAGCTGACTTTTAATATATCGAAAAAGGTCTATTATCTACACCAAGCTGCTCTAAAATTCGAGGGTAAATAAAGATATGATGATGATAAGCACCACAGTTTCTTTAGCGACTAACTATAATCCTTCCTTCATAATTGCTGGATCGGAGTTCCTTCCTTCGCTCAAAATGATCATTCTCTCAACAAGCACGCAGCCACATAGAATTGAGACCTTTGAAGGATCGTTTTACAAGTAAGTGGTAAGAAGAACAAACTTTTAAGAATATTCTTAATTGCTTTTATTATGATTCTGTAAGATAGCGATAAAGTTTCGGAGAATATCAGGAGCTTCTACTTTCACTACTATTCTCAGTAATCCGGTGAATCCAAGTTGGTTCAATGCTTAGCACTTGTGTTGAGGGTAGTCGAAGTTGTCTTCATTGTACTCTGCCTGAGCAAAGCAGCTCACCGCTGCCCCATCGCATTCACAGATAGCACGCTCACAAGTTCCCTCTGGGTCCGCTGAAAAGATATTAAATAGTACCAATTAGCCTCTCCAAAAAATAACCATATATATATATAATATTCAGCAAGAAGGTTAAGCCTCGCATTCAGGAGCTTTTCAAACTGGTAACTCCTTTGTAAAGAGACCATTTTACATATACGGCGTCCATTCTGCTAATTTGCCCCCTTAGAATACCATAACAGCTATTTGAAACAATGGATTTCAAAATGGCCGCCGTATCCGTAAAATGGTCTGTGGCTTTGCAAAGGGAAGTTGTTCTGTGCATTTGCACGCGGCGGTCAAAAATGAATACAAGTATAAGTGTGGGTTCCCTGTGCGGAGTGCTGACGTGACGGTAAGCACATAAGGTATTTCTTTGGGGCAGAGTGTCTTGTTACATGAAAGATTGAAACTCTCATTCATTTATTCCCAAGAACATATACCACACTGGTGCATACAGTATATTTACGCACAAAGTAATATAAATATCATTATTCTGCGGAATCTCCGCTTCAAGCCCCAACCGCACAATGATCACGTTTTGACTGGGACAAGATTCTAAAAAAAAATACGAAAAGAGCAGTAAACCATCGTTAAATGAAGCCCTTCTCGTACGTGTACACAATAATTGATATGATCGTGAAACCACTGCACTATACTTACCGCAGCCAGTGCAAGTGTTGTCTCTTTTGTAACTTTTCCAATATATAGCGGATTCAAAAAAGCACAAGTCCGCCTTGTTCACAGCCTCGTAGCACTCATCGTGAGTTTTGCAGCAACTGAAAAATACAGACAAGCAACAGTCGAGGAAAGAGCACTTTGAAAAAGGCACACTGCTTCTTTTGTTGTTTAGAGTTGTGACTTTACAATATGGCCCGGGATGTTTGCTGGCATTCTTTTTTCTCTTGGACTTTAATGCAAAATTTCTTTGCCTGCAAACTCATCGCGAAATAACCAAATTTGTATAGGTAATCACATGATTTTTAAATTACACGTGCAGAGCGTGCAGAGCCATTGTTTTTGCTCACTAAACCTATTGTTTTGTAGCGTCGTCGTTGCCGTCGGCGTCGTCGTTTCGTAAGCTCCCTATTTTAGTGAGCAAAAACAATGGCTATGCACGCTCTGCACGTGCGTTTTACATTTTGGTACATTTCTTTGCCGTCATCTCCTAAGTGACGACGTGAAATGACCAAATTCAAGGTTCTGTGGAGGACGTTAGCACATGACGATGAATTTTCAGTTCTCTCTCTACGTTTCCACCCAGTCATACCAGTTTAATTCCTCGACAGTTATTACACATTTTTAACGCGAAACGACATGAAATAGTTTCGTAGTGATATGAATAACGCGAACTTGTATTTTTAAATGAAGTCCTCGTAGCCGTCGTCGTCCTCGTTTCGTAATCTCCCTATTAACGTGAATTTACCAAAGAGTATGTTATGTAGAGGACGTGAGAACCTGACGGAACATTTTAATTATTTTCCCAAACAACCACACCGTTAATGCCAATTTTATTCCTGTAATGTTGATACACACTTTCCATTCCGAACGACTTGGGGTTATAACGAAATTATTACAATAACGGGAAATAATATTTTTAGACTACGTTCTCCGTGGCGACGTCGTCGTCCTTGCGTAAGCTCCCTAAAAACATCTACGACAGCGACGTCAACGAAAACGTCACCTCGAAATATAACTTTGCACCACCGAAAGTTTCTCGCGGTTAAACCATCTCGTTCGCGTCGGACAATGTGGGCGAAGTATCCTAAAAATAACTTGGTACGAGCGGTTTCAGAGTAAAAATAGATACTGAAAGATTCAAATTTGTACGCTCTCGTTGTCGTCAAAACTTCAAAACAGTCTCAAATTCGGTGATTTCTTGTCGTTTTTGTGCAGAGAACCGGACGAATATGTGCTAAAATGGGTGGCGCACGTCCAGCACGATTATTTTTCCACTTTTAAGGAGGCTCGAAATATTTTGTCATTGTTTTTCAAACAAATAAACATATTCTGTCGTTAGATATAGTTAGGGTAATCATATCAAGACGAAGTTTAAGTATCCACATAGAATTCTCATATCAGTTACCGTTACCATGGCAACAATATAAGGCATTTCTAAAATCAACACATGTTGTCTTTTGTTAAAAAAAAAAAAAAAAAAAACGGACGGTGAAATCTTTCCATACAACGTTACCAGATAATGTTAGGAAGAAGCTCTAAAATATTCAAAATTCAACGAAATCACTTTTTTTGAAATATGTCTCTATTTTGTTTTTCACCTAGAGAATATTTTTAAATTTCAAAACAAACATTTTGAAGTATTACAAGCTAACATGCAAAAATTAAAATAAAAAAAATTCCCTCCGGAAACAGAGTAGTGAAGTTGTAAAATCAGGAAAAAAGAGGGGGTACAAGATCAGCATTTACGCATGCGTCACCTGCTCATTCGAGTCCGAGGGCGCGTGGAACTGCAATCCAACACAAACGGATTTAGGTGACCATTAAAGCGTTTGCGTAAAATTTTCGTAGTTTTTGTGACTAGAACATGAATGTTTATATTCCATCTATATCAGAATTAGAAGAAAGGTGAGCTAAATCAGTGGTATTTCTTGTCGGTGACCCATTTTGAATCATGAGCTGACGCGAGCAGCTGAAGTATTGCATGTGTGGCTTACGCGCGCGCGTTCAGCTAAAATCTCTTTCGAGCCTCCTTAACCAATGATATTGTTGTTTCGGGGCGTTCTTTTTAAAGACCGCGTCGTAGATCTTAAAGTCCCAATTAAGCAGAAGCAACGCTACGTCTACCTACATGACGCTACGTCTACCTACATGTCGGTCTCGTCAACAGGCTCCCCTCCTCCTCCATAGCCACAATAACATCCGTAGTCCACATAATAAGCTGATGTTCGATTCGTTCCGCACCCAATCATGTTATGAAATTGGATCAGATTTCTTTGTGTGCGGATAAACCCCTCTGTACAGGAAATAAACTAATAAATGCACATTTGGACAAATAAACAAAGGACGGAAAGCAAACTGGGAACTAGTTAATTTAACGTTCAGTTACAGAAAACGGGTAATGGATTTCCTTTTCAAATGAAGCTATGATCCTCGTTATGAACACAATTTTCGCAATTGCGTAAAGAAGCCTGAAAATGTCAGGACTTTAACGGGCTTTGAACCCGTGACCTCGCGATACCGGTGCGACGCTCTAAACAACTGAGCTGTGAAGCCACTGACGTTGGGAGCTGGTCATTTGTGGGTTCCAATGTTCCCGTGAGGAATGAATCAACAACGAAATGATATATGAAATGAATCATATATGAACTGCGGTTATGAAATCAAATGAAGCTATGATCCTGGCAGTTATGAACGCAATTTTGCAATTGCGTAAAGAAGCCTGAAAGCCTCAGGACGTCAGCTCCCAACGTCAGTGGCTTCATAGCTCAGTTGGTTAGAGCGTCGCACCGGTATCGCGAGGTCACGGGTTCAAAGCCCGTTGAAGTTCTGAATTTTTCAGGCTTCTTTACGCAATTGCAAAAATTGCGTTCATAACTCCGAGGATCATAGCATCATCTGATTTCATATCCGCAGTTCATTTATGATTCATTTCATATATCGTTTCATCGTTCGAACTCCTTTTATAAAGTGTTTTAAGTAAACTTGCTGTAAAATCTGAATAATCTTAGAACAAGATTGTGCTTGAATAAGATATGGAACATTTTTGGCGCTCTAAGCGCCGATATGCAATGTGTCACCGATAGTGCTTTTGTAAAGGGCGGTCTTTTTTTAAGGCAATAGGCCTTTTCTGAGTTCATGTGTGCCTCCTCTTCAAAGCGAGTCTAAGTACAAAGTTTATGTGACGGTAATTAGTTCTACTTTACACATGAATGAAAACTAATTTGCATAAGAAAAACTTCGCACTTAGACTCACTTTGAAGGGGAGGCAAACATGAACTTCCGAAATGGCCCCATAGACCGTATTCGTAAATGGCGGCCAAGAAATTTTTATTTTCTCTTTGTGCTAATCATTCTTATTAGGCTCACTTTGGAGCAGAAATTCTTTTGAATTTGTTCTCGCTAACGAGGCTAGTGGGGATGATTAGCATAAAGACAAAACAATAATTACTTAGCTGAATATGAATATGGTCTGTTGTCCTGAAAAGTGCAATAAGAATAGAATATTTACTAAATCTTTACAAAAAACTTAATTACAGGATAAAGAATCGGTTTTGCAATGGGGCATTTCCAAGTTGTTGTTTGTTTCGGTTTCGAAGTGGGTCTTGGTGCTCAACTATTGTAAGGGAAATGAGTTTGATTTGAATAAGAATACGCGACTCATTTCCATTTGAATGGTTGTACACCAGGACTCGCTTTAAAACTGAGGCATGCCTCAACTCGGAAATTGGCTATTGATGAAAGGGTGAACCCAGATAAGAAGGAGGATAACTCGACCCAAAGCTGAAGAAAGGAATAAATGAAAAAAAAAGAATGGCTGAATAGGCCATGTTCGTATTCTCACGGTTGAACTGGAAACCAGCATAAAGGAGAGGTTGATGCGGGGGAGTCTTTTCAGATGCAAATTGCTTCCCCCGCATTAGCCTCCATTTCATGCTAGATCCAGTCTAACCGTGAGAATACTAATGCAGTTTACTGCTGAATGCCTGAATTCATAAACAGATGACAGGGCAATAGATGAACAGGTGATTTGAAGGAAAGGGCAATAGATAAATAAGTAAACGGATGGATAGGTGGATGGATGAATGAATTGATGAAAAAATGAAAATATTATTCTCTTTCATGGTTACAGACCTTGCGATAATTGAGATTGTTTTGGCACAACGATCGCCTAAGAGTTTGAGGACTTTTTCTGTTACATACAGTAAACGTGAACAATGTTGAGGCGAGTGTGACAAGAGCGTCATTTGTTGAATTGGAGCGGATCATTTCTTGCATCTTAAATTGAATTGTACACCTACTTCCGTCTCAGATTGGCTCCCAGCTCTCACTATAAAAACGGCATAATTTGTCAAAGGAGATGTAAAAGGTGTTAGCTCTTACTGGCATT
>NC_090874.1:72842914-72860414 GCF_036669935.1 Montipora foliosa | reverse complement strand
GAACCCAGAAAGATTGAAGAAAATAAATGGGAAGTGAAAAACATTGTCTTCTGGGATGACATGTTGACAGTTGTCTTTGCGTAATATGTCGGTCTAACAGTACACGATATTGTTTTGGTATTGTCTACCATTGTAGCGCCATGGTAGAAGTCTTAGATAAATAGCCCCTTGAGAAGACATGTGGTTACTAGCAAAGTACTGAACCCAGAGAGACTGAAGAAAATAAAAGGGAATCGAGAAACATTGGCTTCTGGGCTGGCATGTTGATCATGCAACTTCTTTCCACCACAAGTGTAAGCGTGCACTGACAGCATCTGACAGCTTTGTAAACAAAAGATGAAAGCTGAAGTTATTCCTGTTCGGCGGGGTTAGTATCTGGATGGGCGACCTAAGAAATATACCACTCAGTAACAGAAGCATAGGACCGAAAAATCTATTTTAATGCTATCAAACGCGAACCAAGCAAGATACAGATTTTGTTAGCTTGCTTTATGCAAAACAAATATTGATGTAAGAGTAAATAAATATGGATACACAATTTTTAAGAAGAGCGGAAGGAAGTTTCAGGACGGTCGATCGAGCATAAAATATTTTGCCATCGGTAACAAAATCTACGACATGAAAACAAC
This sequence comes from Montipora foliosa, assembly GCF_036669935.1. Taxonomy (NCBI): domain Eukaryota; kingdom Metazoa; phylum Cnidaria; class Anthozoa; order Scleractinia; family Acroporidae; genus Montipora; species Montipora foliosa. The sequence goes on along the minus strand of NC_090874.1, from coordinate 72,859,785 downwards.
ATTAATTTTGAACCACGAGTATAAAAAGTCACCATCAGCGAAAAACAGTTTGGGAGATTTTAGTTGTTTTGTCGTAATTGTACAAGTTTGGCTGCGCCGAGTAAATCGCACATCGAATTCAGCGGGCGCAGTGATCATGTTTACTCGCGAAACAGTCAAGCGTCTGTGTCTAATGATGCCAAGCTACCGGGTTTTTGTTTTTGTTAGTTTTCTTTTTCTTTCGATTGTTATAAATTTTGACAAGAAATGTGCGAATTCAACGCAAAGATCACAATCGCCCAACTCTCAGAGGTTGACCATTGTTTCTGGAAAATCAAAAATTTACTCTCCAAGACAAGGTTATTTATCACCAGGTAATTCCATCGTTTTGGTAATAGCAGCTACTTTATTATTCATCAGCGTTATAATCTTTTGCCGATTTTGGGGGTCATTTTGTTGAAACTCAAGCACGCTTCCAACAGACCTGTTTATTTTCGTGACTTATGCGTTACCACAAAAATTCTCCCCATGATCACATTTCAACACATGTATGCAAATTTGCTAAGCTCGAAAATTACACAACATGATAAATTCACAAAAGCTGGAAATTTCACAGAAATATTTTCCACCGAAACATTTCTTGAAACAAGCAACATATTTGCTATAAGAGGCAAGAAACCCTTCCTATTTCAGTTGCGTGCGTGCAAGCGAAACACACAATCACAAAGCATATGCAATTAAATAAATTTCTGACAGTTCACATTCAACCCTTTTCGAAAGAACCTTGACCGTAAATAATAAAGCACAAAAGAGACAACAAGAGAGTCCATGTGTGTATATTTTCTTTAAAGATGTACTAAAAAGCCATTCGCGTTACAATGACTTTCGACGCCATTACAGGTTAATTGTGTAGAGCAAGCTACGCATTACCCCAGCCCCCTCAAACCGAACAAAATACGCACAGAAGACTCTATGCACAAAGACACCACTTAGCAGGGGAGTGACAGGCAAGACTTTTCCCGACACGGAAAAAAATTAAACGACGAAACGCTACGCAGATTCTGACTGGGTTTAGCAACCCAGTAAAAAGAAAATTGGGGGTAACCACGCATTTTTCGAAGATAATTAATCAAGAATATTTGTAAAAAGCTTTAAAATACAAAGCAATGTATGGCGTTCTTTGCCAAATTGAAGCTTAATTATCTCTGAAAAATGCATGGTTACCCCCAATTTTCTTTTGGGATACCAAGAGCTCTTGCTGAGTGCTGCTTTCTCCGCATAGTTTTGAACCGCGCAAAAATATCCCTGTATTAATAAGCACCGCCGATAGGAAATCCGAGTAATTCGAGATGCGCAGAACGTATGCGTAATAACAATAGTAGACACCGTCCTTAACGGCGCAGTTAGCGGGCATTTGGACTCCGCTCAAAGCTCGCATGTGCTCGAGGCCAGAATGCCACGTGTATTTTTGCTAAATTAATTTTATTTCACGATTTATTTTGTTGTTAAGGTTGACCATTGCTTTTGCAAAGTCAAAATTTGTCACTTTTAGACGACGTTACAATATAAAAGCTGCTTTGTTGTTTTTCACGTCACATCTCATTCTGTTTTTTCGATGTTGCTTGTATTTTGCTCGTACCCAGTGTCCTGAGAAAGGAATTCTTGCCGAATTCGGTGCTCATTTGTTGAAATGAGGGGAACATAATATGTGAAATGACCTGTGAACTTAACTCGTAACCCTCGTGGCTTGTATTGAGCTCCGACTGGACTCTGAAAAATGAATACTTGAACTCGATTCCGGCTGGTATTTTTTACAGGTCACACGTCACTGGTCTCAGGTCATTGTTGTACTAATACAGAAAGTATCCTAAACGTGCATAAAGGCTAACCTTAGGCCTAATTAGGCCTGAACAAACGTTTTTAGGCCTAAGGTTAGCTTTTATGAATGTTTAGGATACTTTCTGTATTGGTAAACCAATACTGTGAGCTGTAAAAAAAAAAATACCAGCCGACTCCTCAGCCTGTGCATGTTGTTGTAATTTCGTGTTCGTGTCCGTTCCACGAAATCGGGATGTCGCCAATTTTCCCAGAAGAAGACTAATGATTTAATGTTATTTGTTAGACTACATAAGCCTAATACAATATTTGCTGTCTTGGCACATTTGTACCTGATCAACTCCATGGCAGTTAATTTCAATTTTTTCTGGGAGGTGATGTGAACTATGAAATCACCACCGCAAATTCTGTTTACATCTGTTTCATCACATTAGGGCCGTTTACACGACAGAAAGTAAGCCGTGGCGTACATAATACGCGAACTATTTATACGAGTAAAAACTCCTAGGCTAGGATAAGTCGCGGCTTGAGAAAGCCGTGAACGTAGATTTTGTACCATTTATACGGGGTGTTCGCGTCTTATGCAAGCCGCGGCCAGAGTAAGCCGCGGCTTATTTTCTCTCGTATAAACGGCCCTAATGTTTCATCCACAGTGTCCATAAATGAACTAAAAAAGCATTTATGTCAATAGGTGACGTCAACGATATCTTCCTTATAGAGGAACTGCTCACTTTCGGTTGCCGGGTCAAACAACATCACGGCATCCGCATTTGCAACCAACTCTCTCCCTCAATTGATTTGAATTTATTCTTAATTGTCAATTTGCTCCAAGTGTAGCCTGCTTGAAGGAGGTAGATGTCGCCACGAAACACGTATTAGACGCCATATTGGAAGAGCGTGCGGTAGGTCTAACACCCATTTTAAACCGGTTAGCTTTCAATTTTGGTGATGGGTATCCATTTAAATGCTATGAAAACTCGCATTTGCTCATCGGCTTGCATCGATAGTGTAGTGGTTATCAATGATGCAATTGTCGCTCATGGTCCAGGTTCGGCAACCTTCTCCACCTTCAAGTTCTTTTAAAATCTTGGAACTTAAAAGCGTGCTCTTTCAAATTAAATTGACGTGAAAATTTCTGGTATAGAGTTAACTTCATGTAACTGAAGTAAAAGCGGAAATGTCAATCTCGTCTATTCCAAATGACGCTCACCCCGGCAAGCAGGCTATTCCAAGTAAGTGTTATCGTCCATTTTGGACACTGACAGCTTGATAGTCTGGACTCGCAGGACTCGAACCTGGAAATGTTTGATTAATAACCCCTCCATTTAAGCACGAGACTACCACTAACTGCGAGGATCCTATTTTTTTTTTTATGTCAAATTTTTCTTCCAAATGCCGCTATAAACCTGTATTAACACCGGTCCCGCTAAGAAGCACGCTTACACAGTGAAAAATGTCGGTTTCCATACTTCAAGAGAAAGCTAACCATTTTAAAATCAAGCCTTAGACTTAACCATTATTCAGCAATGATTTTACATATATACTAATTAGTTTTCGTAAATTATCGGCACACTTTCCATTCAGTTGAACTTAAGTGGTTGGTTAAGTGGATAAAAACAGTTCCTTCAAAGTAGGGGTTCCGGATACAAATCCTGTCCAGGGACTACTTCTACATTTTTACTGGGTTGCCAGTATGGCAAACCCAGTCGGGGTCTGCGTTTCATTTGTTTGTTTTATTTTTACTGGGTTGCCGGTATGGCAATCCCAGCCGGAAAGTGGGTGGGATTTGTTCGTTTTATTTTTTTTTCCCGTGTCGGCAAAAGTCTTGCCTGTCACTCCCCTGGTAAGTGGTGTCTTTGTGCATAGAGCCTTCTGCGCGTATTTTCTTAGGCTCGAGAGGGTAATGGAAATGCGTAGATTTCTCTGGTGGACACAGTATAGAATCATCAACTTAGTTTGCAATGGCGTCGAAAGTCATGTAACGCGAATGGCGTTTTAGTGGATCCTTAGACAAAATATACCCTTATGGAGCTCAATAATGGAAAGTCAGTTGGATAAACTAGGCAGGCGGTGAAAAACCAAAACCTGGAATCTCAAAAGCGACGAGTAATGGACTTCGACAACAATCTATCGCCCTTCGAGCCGAAATCAAAGTGAGCTGTATTTCTAAAATAATATTTTACCAAGAGTGCTGTTATGTAGAACACTGAAACCAAATGGAAAATTCTCTGGTAACTTATGGGTTTAACATAATTGAAGACAGAGAACGAATCGAACACCTGACGTGGATCTGTGATCAACTCTGCACAGTCTTCAGGTAAAAAAAATAATTGGAAATGTGACAGCCAAGAATTATTTGAAAGAAAGCTTGTCGTGTATTTTGTGCTTCATTATTCAAGGAAAAGGTTTTTCATGGAAACGGTTTGATCCTGAAATTTAGTTTGTTGCAATAGACCTTATTCATAAATGGCGGTCACATTCATAATTCTTTTGTCCACGTGAAAATTAGCCTACCAAGCCTCATTTTAGAGCTAGAATTCTTTTCAATTCACTGTATGGTATCGAGGCTTGGTAGGCTAATTTGCACTTCGACAAAAGAATTATAAATTAGCCGCCATTTATGAATAAGGTCTATATTGCGCATATTTGACCTGATTGAGTTTCTTCTCTTCACGCACGTAATGAAATAGAAGGGGTTTTTGCCTCTAATAGCAAATATGTTGCTTGTTTCAAAAAAATGTTCCCTGGAAAAGGTGGCCTTTATGAATTCATCATGTTTTATGATATGCGAGCTTAACTGGATAGTTTTTATGGCAATAGGAAAGCATTTTCGTGTCAAAATGAGGTTGGGCTAACTTAATTAAATATAAATATACATTCTGCCCCGTGAGTTTGTTATTCTCGTTAACCAGCAATGGCGTCGAAAGTCATTGCAACGCGAATGGCGTTTTAGTGCATCTTATGTTGTTTGTTTCAATAAAATGTTTCGCTGGAAAAGGATTCTGTGATATTTTCTGCCTTTGTGAATTATAATATCATGCCGTGTATTGAATTTTCGAGCTTAAGGTTGAAATGTGATACGGGAGGATATTTCTAGTATTGCCCTGTAAGCAGGAAAGGTTCACGAAAATAAACAGGTCTGTTGGAAGCGTGCTTGAGTTTCTACAAAATGAGCCCCAAAATCAGCAAAAAATTGTGACGCCGATGAATAGTAAAGTAGCTGCTATTTCCAAAATGATGGAATTACCTGGTGATAAATAACCTCGTCTTGGAGAGTAAATTGTTGACTCTGCAGAAACAATGGTGGGCGATTGTGATCTTTGTTTTGAATTCGCTCATTTATTGTCAAACTTTATAACACTTGACAGAAAAAGAAACTTACGAAAACCCGGTATCTTGCCATCATTTGACATAGATGCTTCATTGTTTGGCGAGTAAACATGCCGCGGTAACTTAATCACGGCGCCCGCTGAATTCCGGGGATGTCACTTTCGATTTTGCGATTTATTTGTGCAGCCAAAAGTACAATAACAAAATTGAACGTAGCAAAAAGCTCCCAAAATGTTTGTCGCTGATCGTAACTTTTTATATTCTATATTCACGGTTCAAAATTAATGTTGTTATCATGTCGTAAATATGTTATTCTCGAGCGACCGTCCTGGAAACTTCCTTCTGCTTTTTCTAAAAACTGTGTATCAATATTTATTTACTTTTGCATCAATATTTGTTTTTGCATAAAGCAAGCTAACAAAACCGGTACCTTGCTGAGTTCGCATTTGTTAGCGTTAATAGTATTTTCGGTCGAATGCTTCTGTTTTACGAAGGGGTATATGTTTTAGGTCACTCATCTAGATACTAACCCCGCCGGAGAGGGTTTAACTTTAGTAAACTTAAGTATTACAAAGCTGTCAGATACTCAGAGGGCAGGCTTAAACTTGTGGTGAAAAGAAGTTGTCAGGGAGCTTGAAAATTATCAGAAGCCAATGTTTCTCACTTCCCATTTATTTTCTTCAATCTTTAAATTCTGGGTTCAGTACTTTGCTAGTAGCCACATGTCTTCTAAGGCTATTTACCCAAGACTTCTACCATGGCACTACAATGATAGACAATACCCAAACAATATCGTGCACTGTTAGAGCTATATATTACCCAAGGACAGATCTGTTTCGTCGTACGAACGTGTGAGGACCTGTGAGCCAAATGGCCTCGTCTGGTAAATGGTCTTAATGACCCCCCAACTTGAAAAAAATTGTCTGGAACGCTGCACGTACCACAGGCAACCCAGTGTACCCTCACGGGGGGGTCTAGTTTTCTTTTTATCTGCTACCAAAAGTCCTGGGACAGAGTAATCTAAATGGAGGATAATACTTCATCTTAAAACTTCATTTGGTTTAAGGTCTGAAACAGGGTAGGGAATATCGTACATTTTATTTCTCTAAAATAGGAAAAGAGTTTCAAGAAGCGGGCCGCACACCCTCACCCAATTTTTCTGAGAGTAACCCCACCCTTCCTGGGAGTATGACGCGCTTGCGTTGTTCAGTGCTTTTATCATGAGCTAAGGACCTACACCATATTCACATAACGTTAATTAAGCTCTCCATTTCAATGTAGAACATTCAAGTGATCCGGTCAGTCTTTGCCAAACAAACTATGCAATGGCGTTGGATGTTCAGAAATTGTCACCACGAAACGGCGACAATTACAACATCGATGCCTTGTTCGGAAGGATGGCAAACTAATTTTACATGCGCACCATTAATATGTGAGGACTGCGTGGCGACCTGTTACCTCAAACATAGGTGACCCGTTACGTCATCGCCTCCTTGTTCTTGGACGAAAACAAAAGATCTTTCATTAGCTCCTTTTGTTCGTTCACTAGCAATTGTATTTTACACCATTGTTATCAAGGGATTGGTTGCAAACCATCTACACTGGTTGCGGTCACAATTGAGAGAAACACAGTGTAACACTGGTGTTGATACTATTGTGTCAACGCTCTGGTGTTTTGAATCCCTAGGGGAAAACTGAACAATAGAACTTGATTTAACACTGGTGTTCACTCGCTAATGCGACCGCAACCACTGTATACACTTGGGACCGGTTGCTCGAAGCCTGGTTGGCGCTAACCTTTGGTTAAGAGGTATCAAAACCTGTGTCCATGGTATTTAACGCTGGTTAGGGCTAACCATGCGTCGAGCAACCCGGGCCAGTTGTGTTCAAAATCTGACGGTAGGTTAAATGAGAGATGTGCATTTCTTGAAGGGTCCTATCGCTCTGACGAAGGGCTAACCCTCGAAACGTCAGTCATTTTATTTCTTCACGGTGGCAATTCGAACTTTTTCAACTCGTTTGATAAAACCAACTTTTCGTGTCTTTTTCTTTCACCGAAGCGGCACCGGTGACTTAGCTGGTTGAGCACCAGGCTGCTATGTGGGAGGTCGTGAGTTCGACTCCAGACGGACTAACACTCAGGGTCTTTAATAACCGAGGAGAAAGTGCTGCTTTTGCAATTACATTTGCAAATGGTTAGACTCTCTAGTTTTATCGAATAAGGACGATAAACCGTAGGGCGCGTCTCACAACCCTTCAATGTTCATAACCCTGTGGGACGTAAAAGAACCCACACACAGGAGCCCATTGGTAGGAGCCTCCATATGCAGTAGATCTTTCTATTTTTCTATTTTTAGGACGAATCCTCGAGCAGGAGACTCGCATTTACATAAATTTACATAAATTTACACGATTTAAATACAGTTTTACTGCTTTATTTGTCTTCGTTGGACAAAGACTTTACCCCGTTGGCCTTTTAAAACAGTGCGTGCAGAGCCGGGGAACTCGTGGCGTTCTAAAAGTAGAAAGATTCGCGCAACGGTTGACTCATAAGGGCGTGTATGAGAGAGGTAAGCTCCTACTCATGTGCTCCTGCCCACACACTATTCGCAAAGAGTAGGGCATGGAGTTCCCGGTGTGGTGGTCTGTCCTCTGTGGTGCAGCATGATTGGGAGGGTAAATACTCGAAGATACGAAGGACCTTAAGCAAGTCGGCTACGAGAACGTTGTCTAAGAAATATTTAGCAATTATTGGATGAGGCTGAGTAAGATATGAAGAATTCTGCAGGTCGAGGAGGGTGTTATCCACCAAGGCCGAAGGCCGATTTGGATAACATCCTCCGAGATCTGCAGAATTCTTCATATTCTACGAAAGCCGAATTCAATGATTGCTTTATTATTCATTCAAAATATTTTCTTCGCTCAAACTTCTAAACCTACTCGCAGCCATTTTTCTGCTCAACAAAAATAACACAATCTCGTCCCCATCTTTTTCCGGTCAACGGTTCAATAATTTGCAGCGGGCTGCACTTTTGACGTCATTTTGACGTCATCGATTCAATAATTCAATAGTTTCTTTCCAAATTTGGTGAACAGCAGCTGGTTATGGTGAATTATGCGTGTGGTTTTAACCTATCAGAAACGGGGAAAGATTTTGAATGAATAATAATATAATTTAATGTGAGGTGTCCACGTCTTCCTCATAAACTCAAATTTTGGTCAATTTACGTTGTTGTTAGCGCGAGAGCGGCATGGAAATGTACACAAATGTAAAACACGTTCAGAGCTTTTGCTTTTGCTCATTAGAGATGTTGCCGTCGTCGTCCTCCTCCTTGCTTAAGCTCCCGATAGGCAATTTTCGAATTATCAAATATTTAGCTTGATAGTGAGGACAAAAACAATAGAAACACGTTGAATGAATGTGAAAAATATTTGCATATCATCCACTTTCCTTTGTCTTTGTCCTCTAAACCCCTCTTTCAAGCTGAGTTTTAATACATCGAAAAAGGACTATTATCTACACCAAGCTACTCTAAAATTCGAGGGTAAATAAAGATATGATGATGATAAGCACCACAGTCTCTTTAGCGACTAACTATAATCCTTCCTTCATAATTGCTGGATCGGAGTTCCTTCCTTCGCTCAAAATGATCATTCTCTCAACAAGCACGCAGCCACATAGAATTGTGACCTTTGAAGGATCGTTTTACAAGCAAGTGGTAAGAAGAACAAACTTTTAAAAATATTCTTAATTGCTTTTATTATGATTCTGTAAGATAGCCATAAAGTTTCGGAGAATATCAGGAGCTTCTACTTTCACTACTATTCTCAGTAATCCGGTGAATCCAAGTTGGTTCAATGCTTAGCACTTGCGTTGAGGGTAGTTGAAGTTGTCTTCATTGTACTCTGCCTGAGCAAAACACCTCACCGCTGCCCCATCGCATTCACAGATAGCACGGTCACAAGTTCCCTCTGGGTCCGCTGAAAAGATATTAAATAGTACCAATTAGGAGGAGCTTTTCAAACTGGTAATTCCTTTGTAAATAGACCATTTTACATATACGGCGTCCATTCTGCTAATTTTCCCCCTTAGAATACCATAATAGCTATTTGAAACAATGGATTTCAAAATGGCCACCGTATCCGTAAAATGGTCTGTGGCTTTGCAAAGGGAAGTTGTTCTGTGAATTTGCACGCGGCGGTCAAAAATGAATACAAGTATAAGTGTGGGATCCCTGTGCGGAGTGCTGACTTGACGGTAAACACATAAGGTATTCCTTTGGGGCAGAGTGTCTAGCCATGAAAGATTGAAACTCTTATTCATTTATTCCCAAGAACATATACCACACTGGTGCATACAGTATATTTACGCACAAAGTAATATAAATATCATTATTCTGCGGAATCTCCGCTTCTAGCCCCAACCGCACAATGATCACGTTTTGACTGGGACAAGATTCTAAAAAAAAATACGAAAAGAGCAGTAAACCATCGTTACGCGAAGCCCTTCTCGTACGTGTACACAATAATTGATATGATCGTGAAACCACTACACTATACTTACCGCAGCCAGTGCAAGTGTTGTTCCTTTTGTAAAAGTTCGCATATGTAGCGTATTTAGAAGAGCACAACTCCGCCTTGTCCACAGCCCCGTAGCACTCATCGTGAGTTTTGCAGCAACTGAAAAATATAGACAAGCAACAGTCGAGGAAAGAGCACTTTGAAAATGGCACACTGCCACTTTTGTTGCCTAGAGTTGTGACTTTACAATATGGCCCGGGATGTTTGCTGGCATCCTTTTTTCTCTTGGACTTTAATGCAAAATTTCTTTGCCTGCAAACTCATCGCGAAATAACCAAATTTGTATAGGTAATCACTTGATTTCCAAATTACACGATAAAACTAATGTGATAACTTATTAATGATATGACAAAATTTCGAGATGTCATTCATTTGTCGTAAATAGAGACTTAATAGGGAGCTTATTCAAGGACGACGACGACGGCTACGAGAACGTCACAAAACAATAGTTCTAACGAGAAAAAACAAAAGCTCTACGCGCCCTGCAGGTGCGTTTTGCATTTTGGTACATTTCGTTGACGTTCTCTTCCTGACAACAGGGAGCTTAGGAAACGGCGACGCCGACGACAACGACGACGCTACAAACTGAATAGCTTTAGTGAGAAAAAACAATGGCTCTGCACACTCTGCACATGCGTTTTACATTTTGCCATTGTTTTTGCTCACTAAACCTATTGTTTTGTAGCGTCGTCGTTGCCGTCGGCGTCGTCGTTTCGTAAGCTCCCTATTTTAGTGAACAAAAACAATGGCTATGCACGCTCTGCACGTGCGTTTTACATTTTGGTACATTTCTTTGCCGTCATCTCCTAAGTGATGACGTGAAATGACCAAATTCAAGGTTCTGTGGAGGACGTTAGCACATGACGATGAATTTTCAGTTCTCTCTCTACGCTTCCAACCTAGTCATACCAGTTTAATTCCTCGACAGTTACTACACATTTTTAACGCGAAACGACATGAAATAGTTTCGTAGTGGTATGAATAACGCGAACTTGTATTTTTAAATGAAGTCCTCGTAGCCGTCGTCATCCTCGTTTCGTAAGCTCCCTATTGACGTGAATTGACCAAAGAGTATGTTATGTAGAGGACGTGAGAACCTGACGGAACATTTTAATTATTTTCCCAAACAACCACACCGTTAATGCCAATTTTATTCCTGTAATGTTAATACACACTTTCCATTCCGAACGACTTGGGGTTATAACGAAATTTATTACAATAACAGGAAATAATATTTTTAGACTACGTTCTCCTTGGCGACGTCGTCCTTGCGTAAGCTCCCTATTAGGGAGCTTTAGCAATGACGACGGCAACGGCAACGAGAACGTCATCTCAAAACATAATGTAATCACTTCGAGACTATTCCAAGCTTTTTAACATGACAATGGTTTGGCAGTCCCTCAAGAATGAAACCGATATGAGTCAAGCTTAATTTAGAGGAGAAAATGAAAATTTATCCTCACAAGTGCTGACGTCCTTCAAAACGTACCAGGTCCAATCATAACTACAAACTACAAGTTAAATCGGCGAACTGTAATTGTTATAAATATTCATTCTTCGTTAAAATTATTCGCGAATGGAATGACCTGCCTGCCAATGTTGTTGAGGTAGGAAATTTGAGACGTTTTAAAATAGCTCTTAAATCATACATGTGTATTTCTTAGGTTCCACTTATAAACATATATTTTTGATTTTTATTTTGGAAGTTTATTTACATAGGGTTAACCTCTTAAACTTCTTTTTAGGGTATTACTTGTATTTATTTGTTTATGATACCTTAAATAAAGTATGTATGTATGTATGTATAAACCTCAAATTTGGCTATTTCACGTTGTTGTTTTGCTGACGACGGCAACCAAATGGACAAAAATGAAAAACGCACAGCGTGCAAAGCTATTGTTTTTGCCTACTAAATATGCAAATTTGTGACGTTCTCGTTGCCGTCGCCGTTGCCGTTGCTAAAGCTCCCTAATTACATCTACGACAGCGACGTCAACGTCACCTCGAAATATATCTTTGCACCACCGAAAGTTTCTCGCGGTTAAGCCATCTCGTTCGCGTCGGACAATGTGGGCGAAGTATCCTTAAAATAACTTGGTACGAACGGTTTCAGAGTAAACATAGATACTGAAAGACTCACGTTTGTACGCTCTCGTTGTCGTCAAAACTTCAAAACAGTCTCAAATTTGGTGATTTCGCGTCGTTTTTGTGCAGAGAACCGCACGAATATGTGTTAAAATGGGTGCCGCACGTCCAGCACGATTATTTTTCCTCTTATAAGGAGGCTCGAAATATTTTCTCATTCTTTTTCAAACAAATAAACATATTCTGTCGTTAGATATAGTTAGGGTAATCATATCAAGACGAAGTTTAAGTATCCATTATAGAATTCTCATATCAGTTACCGTTACCATGGCAACAATATAAGGCATTTCTAAAATCAACACATGTTGTCTTTTGTGAAAAAAAAAAAAAAAAAAACGGACGGTGAAATCTTTCCGTACAACGTTACCAGATAATGTTAGAAAGAAACTCTAAAATATTCAAAATTCAACGAAATCACTTTTTTTGAAATATGTCTCTATTTTTTTTTTCACCCACAGAATGTTTTTAAATTTCAAAACAAACATTTTGAAGTATTACAAGCTAACATGCAAAAATAAAAATTACCGTCCGGAAGCAGAGGAGTGAAGTTGTATAATCAGGAAAAATGAGGGGGTGCAAGATCAGCATTTACGCATGCGTCACCTGCTCATTCGAGTCCGAGGGCGCGTGGAACTACAATCCAACACAAACGGATTTAGGTGACCATTAAAGCGTTTGTGTAAAATTTTCGTAGTTTTTGTGAATAGAACATGAATGTTTATATTCCATCTATATCAGAATTAGAAGAAAGGTGAGCTAAATCAGTGGTATTTCTTGTCGGTGACCCATTTTGAATCATGAGCTGACGCGAGCAGCTGAAGTATTGCATGTGTGGCTTACGCGCGCGCGTTCAGCTAAAATCTCTTTCGAGCCTCCTTAACCAATGATATTGCTGTTTCGGGGCGTTCTTTTTAAAGACCGCGTCGTAGATCTTAAAGTCCCAATTAAGCAGAAGAAACTCTACGTCTACCTACATGTCGGTCTCGTCAACAGGCTCCCCTCCTCCTCCATAGCCACAATAACATCCGTAGTCCACATAATAAGCTGATGTTCGATTCGTTCCGCACCCAATCATGTTATGAAATTGGATCAGATTTCTTTGTGTGCGGATAAACCCCTCTGTACAGGAAATAAACTAATAAATGCACATTTGGACAAATAAACAAAGGACGGAAAGCAAACTGGGAACTAGGTAATTTAACGTTCAGTTACAGAAAACGGGTAATGGATTTCCTTTTCAAATGAAGCTATGATCCTCGTTATGAACACAATTTTCGCAATTGCGTAAAGAAGCCTGAAATTTTCAGGACTTTAACGAGGTTTGAACCCGTGACCTCGCGATACCGGTGCGACGCTCTAACCAACTGAGCTATGAAGCCACTGACGTTGCGAGCTGGTCATTTGTGGGTTCCAATGTTCCCGTGAGGAATGAATCAACAATGAAATGATATATGAAATGAATCATATATGAACTGCGGATATGAAATCAAATGAAGCTATGATCCTCGTAGTTACGAACGCAATTTTGCAATTGCGTTAAGAAGCCTGAAAAATTCAGGACGTCAGCTCCCAACGACGGTGGCTTCATAGCTCAGTTGGTTAGAGCGTCGCACCGGTATCGCGAGGTCACGGGTTCAAAGCCCGTTGAAGTCCTAAACTTTTCAGGCTTCTTTACGCAATTGCAAAAATTGCGTTCATAACTCCGAGGATCATAGCTTCATTTGATTTCATATCCGCAGTTCATATATGATTCATTTCATATATCATTTCATCGTTAGATTTCCTTTTATAAAGTGTTTTAAGTAAACTAGCTGTAAAATCTGAATAATCTTAGAACAAGATTGTGCTTGAATAAGACATGGAACATTTTTGGCGCTCTAAGCGCCGATGCAATGTGTCAACGATAGTGCTTTTGTAAAAGGCGGTCTTTTTTAAGGCAATAGGCCTTTTCTGAGTTCATGTGTGCCTCCTCTTCAAAGCGAGTCTAAGTGCAAAGTTTTTGTGATGGTAATTAGTTCTACTTTACATATAGTTCTACTTTACATATAAAAAGGCAGTCAATTTCTTCTTGGGAACAACCTTCTTTGCGCAGACAACCTCTGATTACAAATAGGGATTTGTTAGCTTCTTTTAGTTTTTCAGATAAGTGATACAAAAAAGTACTGTTTAAATTTATTTAATGAAATTTTAAATAAACGAAAATCATGGTTCGTTACAGAAAACGGGCAATTGATAATCTTTTTATCAAGTGTAAGGTATGAATAATCTTCTAGCAGGACTGTGCATGAGTGGGGTATGGGAATAATTTTGGCGTTCTAAGGCGATGTAATGTGTGAGCGGTACTGCTCTTGTAAAAGGTAGTTTGTTTTTACAGCGATTGTACTGAAAAGTGCAGAAAGAACATAAAATATTCTCTATTCTCAAAATCTGCATTAAAAAAAGGGAAAAATTGAACAGACGACTAGCATAGCGGCATGAGAATGAACGCGTATGAATACAGATAATAGTTAATGAACTAGTAAATGAAAAAATGATTATCTGAATGGATGCATCCTTGAATTCCTTTATCGATAAACAGATGGAGAGAGTAATATATGAAAAGGGTTATAGACGAACAGATGAGTTGATTAAAAGAATGAATGGATAGACGAGTGAATGAATTGATAAATAAATGAGTACTATATAGTCTTTTCATAGACGACACTTGGGTTAATTTGTTTCACTGATCACTAAATCCGAGCTAGATAATTTGGATACCGTTCATGTCTGTTAGGCTAAGCTTTCTGTGAGTGAATTATGCTAAAGCGAGTGTCACTGTGACGGCAGCGCAATTTGTTGAAATGTGGCGGATCATTTCAGATCTTCCACCTTAATTAAGTTCCACTCTTTCATGTCCAGTCTGTTCAGTACTTCAGATTGGCTCTCAGCTCTACTATGCAAAGAAATAATTTGTCGAATGTAAAGTAAAAGGTATTCAGTTCTTACTGGTATTCCCCACTGGATTGTTGGGTTCCTTCAAAATATCATCCCACTGCTGGAAAAAAAAAGGTATAAGAGCTAATGATAATTATAAAATAATTAGAATAGTACGCCCACTCTCATTGGTCAATACCTGTGTTTAGATGAGAGTATGGAAACACGTCTGTGACATCACACGAATTTTGATTGGTTATGTGTTGTCAGACGCGCGTTTTGATTGGCTGGTAGGAAATATGAGCGTGTATCAAGAAAATCTGTTTCAATCAAGGCTTAAAAAAACCTAGCATTTTCCTTCATTTGTCGAATTATATTTGAGAAATATTTCATAAAAGCAATACAGGACTTTTCTCTGTGTTTCCATAGCCTCATCTAAACACTCGGGGGAGCTGGGAGAATTCGAGACAGTTATGCAAGCGCTCGACTGCGTCTCGGGTTTGCATAACTGTCTTTAATTCTCCCAACTCCCTCTCGTGTTTAGATGAGAAGATGGAAACACGAAAAACGTCCTCTATTGCTTAAAGAATACTGAAGTATGTAACAGATGGTCCTTTATAAGACCTTATTGAATAACTAGAAAAAAGTCGTTTTCTTGAAAGTTTCGTTTCCACTTGTTCTGACTCTTTATGCTATGCCTAAATTAATGTAGCTCAGCTGGTCAGTGAACAGTGCAGTTAGGAGTTGGATCTAGCTAACCACTATAGCTATGGATAATCCATGACTTTAACTTCGTCTTTCCTCTGATAGTATTAATTTTATACCCCTAAAAATGGTGTATGGTATAGGGAGGGATCAAAGTCGCTGTGTCGGCTTCCATTGTCTCCAGGGAATAACGTATAGTACACATTCAACCTACCTCTCGAATCACATGGCGAAATGGCGAAGAGAAAACAGCGCTTATTAGGAGAAGTGTGACCACAGCGGCTCTTTGCATGTTATTCGGGAACTATTTGAAACTCTTAGACGGCGTGCTGCGAAGTAGTTCAGTCCACGTTATGATGCCTCGCCTTAACAATATATTTATAGCATAGGCTACTTATTATTTGCATTTTTCAAGATGTTTACAGGCGATCATACCCACCTAATAAGGAGATCCCATCTGCCCCAGCTATAGACCGAAAGGCGTGCGACGCTAGCCAGCTGGGGCAATCATCACGCTCTGGGAAAGCCGATACAGCATCACATTTGCATTAGAATCGAAGTAAGCCCTTCATTCGTCAAGATTCAAGACGACTTGCTTGCACTGAGGTTGTCTCATGATTCAGGCATGAGGCCAATACATTTATTTCCAATATATGAATCAACTGGACGTTAGTTCGTTTAAAGGAAAACAAAATTATGTTCGTTAGCAAAATATTTGAATAGCTTAGTTGTCTTGCACCTTTTTCTAATATTCATCAACTTGATATCAGTTTAGTCGTAATAATTTACCATGTCTTCGACCCTATGTACATGTTCTGTGTCTGGGATGTTTAGAAATATTCTTTAGCCTCGTAAAAACAACTGAATGGAAAAAAAAAAAAGGTGTAAAAAGTCATTGCATGTATATGTTAGGCATATATGCGCTCAAGATGTTTAGGTTCTGTCGGTAGAACTGGCACCTTTTCCGTTCCTGTGCGAGAAAGATGGGAAACCATTGATAATGCGTGGGTGTAGTCTCTCAAAGTTTCTCGGTGATCTTAATTCAAAATTGGCTCGATTTCTGCTGCTCACTTGGATCCAGCTTACCTCCACGAGAAGAGACCGGTGTCTGACACTTGCAGATTGCAGACTGCAGACCGCGGACTGCAGACTAACCCTAACTCACAGTTATTGTTGGGAACTAATCATTTTAAAAAAGGGCGCTGAGACTTAAATACTGTTTCATGATCAGCGCGCTATTTGTAGGCAGTCTGCAGTACATCGGAAATAGCACGACGATGCCTGTGACGTAAATTCAAAATTTAATGAATGCAGCGCTAACACTAAGATGTCTTCTTTTCATAACAGGAATGACATACATAAATCAAGTGGTTGCACATGTG
>NC_090874.1:72830414-72837914 GCF_036669935.1 Montipora foliosa | reverse complement strand
GGGAACGGTAGGAAGAAAGAATGAGATTTTCGAAGGAGAGTGATGCTCCCTCACGCGGTAAGACGAAACTAAATTTTCTCTGGGAGTCTGTCTGTGCTGGGAGCCAAACGTAACTCTCAAAAATTATCCTGATTACCAAATTAGACGGACGGCGTCTGCCTAGTCCAATATCAGCAGTCGTTGGAATTTTGTTTCCTTATATTATTTTCAAATTGGACAGCGTGAAGCCAAATAACTAAAAAAAGAGTCCTGTTCGATTTGAATTTGCATTGCAACGTTTTCTTTTATTTTTCTCTCTGCTGTAGCAAGTGTGGATTCACCCATTATCAGTTCGTCCAGTCGAAGTTTGATAGAATTTGCTCAAATGATCGCATGTTACGTGAACCGAAACCCACTGGTATACGTTGGTTACGGTTGCTACTGTGGATTTGGTGGAAAAGGAGTCCCTAAAGACGAAACTGACAGGTATATGAAAAAGCATTATATATTCCCACGATGACAAAAAAATAAAGAAATCAAGAAACCAATATTATTAATCAATTCATAATTTCAAAAAAAAAACGCAGTACGAACAAGTCGACGTATTAAACACAGTCACTACGGACCGTGTTAGCCCCACACGTCCAAACGGAGACTTTGAATTTGTTTTTGTTGTTTATGGTAGTTAAGTTTGCTTACCAGAATGCGTTGTCCTAAACGGATCCACAAGCCACAGCAACATCGTGGACAAAGTGACACCTAACGTGACAGAAACAAAACATATCTTCTCGACTAGTTTATGGGACGTCAAACTAACAGGCTTTTGAGAGCTTTCTATTCCGCTTTAAGCCTTTTAAGCACAAATCAGATATTTAAAACAACGTTTCCTGGGAAATAACCAATTCATAAATTTTTTTCTGTGTGGCACAAGTCCATTGTAAGGAGGATTGTCCTCCCTCACACACTACTTATTGGCAGTGCTAAACTTTTGTACGTAATTTTACCAATTCATTTGTTTTTTTTTTGAAGGTCAAGTTCAAGTTTTATTTCACACTGTTTACAGAAAACTAAACATAAGACAGTATACAACCATTACAGAAAAAAAGTACATTCAGATAGAAATTAGCTAGTCGAGACAATAATTAATAGTGACCAAAGTTGCCAAGGAGCTTTCGAGTTGGTCACTGTCATGTAGATATAAGCTGGCGTTGGCCGTATGTTAAAGGGAATCTCCACTAAAACAACAAAATAACTTCAAACCGCAGAACATAGTGTTGTTGACAATTTAAATTGTTCAAACTTTTTCCAATGAAAGTGTTTGTATCCGAAAAAAATTAATGGCCAAAACGCTTGGTTTGGCTTTCAAATCTACCGGGCGCCGCCATCTTGAATAATTGTGACGTGTCGTGGTTGCCCTATTGTTCTGACACAAAGAACGTTTGCTCTAGAACAATAGGGCAACCACGACACGTCACAATTATTCAAGATGGCGGCGCCCGGGAAATTTGAAGCCAAAACAAGCGTTATTTTTCTCGAATGCAAACGCTTTCATTGGAAAAAGTTTGAGCAACATCAATTGTAAACATTATGTTCTGGGATTAAAAGTTATTTTGTTGTTTTAGTGGAGGTTCCCTTCAAGTATAGTTTCAATCACATTAATAACAAGTATCGTAAGAGAGGAAGCATATACATAAATGCGAATACAAAAAAAGAAGATGTCCTGCATATTGTACAGCATTATTTTAACTATCTAACCAGTAAAACTATGATCAGTTTTGAGTAGTCAATAGAAAACTTTTGTATATAACTGTTTAAGCATACGGAGATTAAGATAGTGCCTTAAAATATTGATTATAGACCTCTTTCATATAATGGCGGCCAAATAAAATATTCTTTTGTTTTAATGCTAATAAGCCTTTCTAGCCTCGCTACGACGGGTAAATTTCAAAAAGAAATTTTGTTTCAAAAATGGGTCGCCATTTATGAAAGTGGTCTATAGCCACATTTTTTGCTAATTTATAATTTACATGTTGAATTTTGGATTTCCTACTGTAGATGCTCATCAATTTATATAGAGTGTTTGCACTCACGTGATCAGTAACTTTGTTTTTCCACCAAAACAAAGGAAAACGTTTGCATGATAATAGAGCTCAATTCCCTGAGGATTAGTTGGGGACACCAACATGGCCGCCATTCCTTTGTTTAGGGACACCAAGATGGCTGCCGTGACGTCACGTGAAAACACTCCATTCACTACTTGCACAATCCCATAATACACCTCTATTACCCCCCAAATCATTTGCATAACCATTTGTTTGCGATTTCGAAGTCGAAAACAATGCCTATGCAGATTTTTAGGGGGTAAAAGAGGTTTATTATGGGATTTGTGCAAGTAGTGAATACCTAGATATTTAATACAGCTTTCACATGCAATATATTGGTGTATGTTTTTCTTTGATGATGTCATTAGCATATAATTGGTTTTCCAGATAACTTATTAATAGCACAGTATTTTAGAACTAACTTAAGCTCTTCATTCATTGGAAATTGGACCTCCTTTGCATTAAAAAGTTTATTCCTCTTTTTTTTCCTATGTAACTGCATGTGTTCAATTAAATTCTTATTAAAAAAAAAAGCTAATAGCTGTTGGTAGGTGAGCCTGTCCTAAGAGGATATTGTGTTTGTAGCTCCTTCTTCAGACGCTGAGAGACCGATTTGTATTTATGAACGAATTAGAATGCCCTAAGGCAAGTGAACCTATTCAAACAGTCCCGCGACTGAAAATTTGGCAGCGAAAATCAAGCGTGATTGAGATTCAAACTGCGGATTTTAACTTCAAAAGCTAGCTAAGGTCCATGATACTTGGTTCTCACTGCAAATTAAATATATCTTATTAGATGTTGAAATAATTTTGTGTAGTATTTTGACGAAACCGCTAGTGTCAGTCAAACCGGTTATTTTGACAGTTACCGACATTACCAGGTATACAATAACTGACTGACAGTGTACAATATCGTGGAATATTTGTACCCGTTTCGTTCGTTTTCTGTACAATAACTAATACAGTTGGATAATAATGGTCTTTATTTTCATTCAGAGTTTTTGACAATCCTCAGGTGTTGTCAATTACACGACCAGTGTTATGGATCAGTTATTTCCTCAGGCGCGTGTCCATTCGACACCGCTGTTTATCTTATGCCTTACAGCAGAAGGAATTGTTATCATTGTGGTAAGAGTGGGCCTTACTTTTAATCATTGTTAGAGGGCATGGTCGTTCTAGGAAAAGCGTAAGCTGATTTTAGCCCACTGAATAAATCACTGAGTTCACGATATTCGCAGATGAACAGGCCTAGCCTGCAAAGCAGGCCTATTTTTGTTTTGGTAGGGATTATCAGACGAAATCTTGGATAGCGAGTGTAACAGAGGTCTAAGGCGAGTAAAAAAAATTGCACTCAGTGATAGGAGATAGTATGAAGTGGGCCGTCCCTCACCCCTTGTCCCAATTCTCTACCGGCTGCGTGCTTTCAAAATAGCGGCCCATTACGAACGTTGGACCTTGAACAAGTGTCCGCCTGCTATCCAGGCTAGAGCAGACCCCAAAGACCATATTTTCGTTGTAACTAAGTCGATTGTTTTGACTTCGGCACAAGCAAGGGAGAATAATGCGACTTGTCAAATAGTGTTAAAATGTTTACCTGGGTCTGAGGTTTACGTTATCAGATGGCTTCATGATATGCCAATCAGCTGCAAAATAACCGAAGAGGTCGATCCTGGCGAGGGACTGGGGATTGGAGGAGGACACACCTCTAACCCCCAATGCTCTCAGGAGAGAGGGATTGCGTACAATCTTATTCAGTTCATCGCTTAAAATTCACAATTATAGCTCGTTCTGGTTTTCAATGTTGTGTTGTTGTTTTTTTTTGCAGAAGCCTCAAGCTACTATTTGTTTTATGGGAAATGTCGAGAGACTTTGTGCAAGTGTGATTCACAAGCTGTACAGTGCTTTAAGCGTTCGAAGTTCAATTCTGCATATATACTATATCCTCAAGACAAATGTTGACACTGAGTGATTCAGAGATGACATGGAGCATTGTCTGTTTCCTAACTTTCGAAGCAAAAAAGAGTGAAATAAAACAAGAAAGCTGACAGTCACCAGAGACCTTTGATCCATTTATTTAATATTCTTCGCTTGTTCCCAGAGCCAAGTTTCAGAACCTCGGCACGATCTGGGGTTGCGAGAACCGAATTCGAGTGCCCATTCCCACTCAGTCCTCTTGTTCAACTTGTTTTTCTTTCTCCCAACACATTTTGTTTTCAGTTTGTTAACTATGCAAAATTCTGCCTGCTCAGCATTTGTTGTTACGAATTGTATTTTGCCGTGACAGTTGTGGGCCGCCGGGATACGGAGCTTTAGCAACAACGACGGGAACGGCAAAGAGAACGTCATTTCAAAGCATAAATTCCCATTACTGTAGACATGACAATGGTGCGGCAGTGCTTAGAGAATGAAACCGATATGAGTCACGCTTAATTTAGGGGAGAAAATGAAAATTTGTCCCAAGTGCTGAAGTCCTCCATAAAGCCTCAAATTTGGTTATTTCACGCTGTTGTTTTGTTGACGACGGCAAAGAAATGGTCAAAAATGAAAAAAACGCAAGTGCAGAGCGTGCAAAGCTATTGTTTTTGCCCAATAAATATGCAAATTTGTGACGTTCTCGTTGCCGTCGCCGTTGTGGTTGCTTGAGCTCCCTAATATCTTCCCGTACACTTTTTCAATCATTTACTGCTCGCTCGCGGGGATCATGGGTGGCGCAGTGATGCGAGCACTCGCCTCCAACCAATGTGGCCCGGGTTCGATTCCCGTTAATATGTGGGCTGGGTTTGTTGTTAGTTCTCTCCTCCCTTCAAGGAGTAACTTTGCTCGCGTATTTTCCCGCGCGCACAGCTTCGATGTTATTTTTGTCCATATTTGGGCATAAAATTGGTGTCCTAAAATCCCCAGCTTAGTTGCAAGGAAAAGAGTTGCAAGTTACACGATTCAAGGTCACGTGCTTTTGGTTCAAATTAAAAGCAGGTAAAACCGAAAAAGTACTAAAAAAACAAGCTTACAACAACAATGAATTAAAGCCGTTTTCAAATGAGTGTCGTAAAACCAAAACCAAAATAATTACTGTGGCCAATCAAAAAGGACGGAGACAATTCGGTAAACCAATCAAAACTCGAAGTAATTACACGTAGCCGACACAAAGCGCGGGAAATGTGCACACGCGAGCCATGATTGGTTTTGGTTTCACTTCTGATTGGTTGAAAACATAGCGCGAGAACTTTGAACCAATCACTGAGTGAAGTAATTATAAACACTCAATTGAAAACCACTCTATATCACTCTAAATATTAATAGTTGAACATATGAAATAGCTGCAAAGAAATCAAGTTTTTTTAGAAATGTTTAGATAGCAAACGAAAACAAGCCAGTGTAATGTAATAATTACAGATGTCATTTTGAGAATTACCGTATGTTATAACCCACCCCTTTAATTTTCGTGCGATTTTATTGGCTACTTTGAGTCACGTGGTGTAAAATCACTGTAAGGTATTACGGAATAGCCCCGTCTGCGTCGATATTTGTCCTGTGATCATCATTTCGATCGCGGAAACGAAACAAACCCAGCGCAAAAAAGGCGGAAGGATAGTTTCAAATTTTCATCTTCATTACTTTGTATGGAAGAAAAACAAACTCGTTTTGTAGTCAAGTGATATTGACATTGAAAAGCTGCAGGGTCGCCCAACGAGCCATTTTCTCAACGATTCATCAAAGTATATCATAGCCATAAAATGAACCAAAAATTAGCCTTTTTGGAGCAATTTCTCTACATGCTGAGAAACCTGTATCTGTTCCGCAACTCCCAGGAGAAACAGGACAGAAATTTCGTTTGCCAGCAGGCGGAAGTTTCCCAGCCAGTGGGCAAAATATCAACATTTGAATGGATCTCACGCCAACGCAACGGGCCTCGGATTCACCCTTCAGTGGTGGGGGGAGGGGGGAGGGGGGAGGGCAGAGGCGTGGGTACATTGACTATAAATAACCCTTAGAACAAATACGTTTCTCCCAGGAGAGACGGGAGAGCGAGCAGATTAAAAACAATTTGCCAGCACAACATAAATCCGTTTTCCCAGCAACTTCCCAATACTTCTTTTTGAAGCCAACAGATACACACCTGCGGGACACATATCTTGGGGAACACCTCCGTTGGGTGCCCCTGAAGCTGGTCCTTTGCATGAAAACTAGTGATGGCGTCGCAAAATTTCAAGTTTTCAAGTTGTATTGGTTAACAACAAACACCTTACAGTCAAAACCCGCCAAGTGTTCCTCTCACGAATGGTTTAATAAGTTCATTATTGCAAATTTGATTTCAGTAATAATTTTAATAATCTGTTCGTTGGATGAGTAATGCAAAATTTAAATCAAGCCTCTGTTCAAAACTCTAATTTTGATTGGAATATTGCCGGCGTCCGGTGAAAGGCAAGCGGGAGAATTTATTTCACAATTTTACCAACATGGCGGCCGGAAAACTGTAGAAACATCTGAAATTTAGTTTAGCTGTCTTTAACACTTTCTGCTGTATAATGAGCTAGCAAACATTCGTATAGACACGTCTCCTAGTATATTGGCTGTTTAGGCCGCAACAACACGAGGGGAATCGATGTTTTTTTATGCAACTGGCATGTTTTTCGAAAGCCGTCAACATGTCACGCACTGTGAAGAACTCTGAAATTCAAACTGCTATATTTTCGAAACAAAGCACGGTACCGAGCTGAAAACATGCAAACAGATATATTTTTAAAACCTCTTTTAGCTGATCGAGATAAAACTCAAAAGACTCTTTAGTTTTGTATCGTTTTTTTGTGACGTCACATGCAAACCAAGAACTAAAATCGAATCATTCGTTACGCACAGTGCATACTGGCTTGACGAAACGCTGGCGAGGGGGAACGAAGACACTGGGTTTGAGATTGGTAGCTAAAAGGTGAAACAAGTTTATTTCCATTCAGGACCTTTCACAGCATCGCTTGATGATGAGTTACGAAACAGATCATGGTAAATATGCCGCATCGAGGTCAAACCCGTTTAATTTTTCTACAGTCTGCCTCGGATTCAAGAATGGCATTCCAAAACGTGTAGCTTCCGAAATCGCACATCCTTGCGATTGAACATTAATTTGATAATCGCACTGGTATTATGGTGGGCAAACACGAGGGGTCATGTTGCAGGGACATTCTGCAGCGATATTTTGCAGCGACAAAAAGACTTGCGTAGTGCACATGTAGCAGTGACGTGTAGACAAGTAGCATGGACAAAATCAGAACATGTGCACACACATGAAAATGTTGCGGGTACCCTTTTCAGGGATATGTTGCAGTGACATGTCCTTTCGTGTAAACTGATACTTTTATAATTGTGCAACACCCATTTTTGGGTGATTTTGTCCCCGCGACGTGTCCTATGAAGTTCAAGAAGTT
>NC_090874.1:72820414-72825414 GCF_036669935.1 Montipora foliosa | reverse complement strand
CGCAGGTTAATTAGTGCTCATCTTTCCCATGTTTCTTCTTGATCTCCAGTGCGGCGAGATCTGGAAGGCAAGGTTCGTAGTTGCTTACCTTAATATTTTATTTCAATAAATAAGGTGATTCAGAATTCTTTTGTCTTTTACTTTAATTTTCTTTTGTGGACTCCTTTCATTCATGGCTTCGGTAGCAAATTCGCTCCCACGCCACCAAGGGACAAGCCGTTCAAAAAAGGAGTGACGCCGGTAGTACGAACTTTGTTCTCACAACAATATCCATAAAAATCAGTTTTGCAGTTTAAAGTGTGTAATATAACATTCAATTCTTTTAGCTGAAATAAAACAACTGGATATCATCGATCTTTCTTGTTCTTATTCCTATTCCGGTTCCGGTTTCGGTTCCGGTTCCGGTTCCTATTCCGTTTCCTGATTTTTCCATACGCCCGCAACGACCGTTCTGAGAAATGGCAACGACCGTTTACGAAAGGGAAATTTATTTCGGTGCCTAATTTTAGGCCCGAAGACTGTTGAAATCGAAAATCTCAAATATAATTCCAAAACTCGGTCGTATTTTAAAATTTTAACACAAGCAGTGTTATAAAGTCATTAAAACCCTATTATAAACTGAAAATGAGGGTAGGTTAGGTTTTGAGCTGTGGCCACGGTTTGCTGATTTTTCTCGATTTTTTCTGTGCATTCGCTCTTAAAACAAAACAAAACAAAACAACAGGCTTTTCACGTGTTTTAAGCCAAAGAGCGTTTGTTTTTCTTTCTTGAACAAAGAAGAAAATTGTATGAGTCCGTAGGGTTCGTGCA
Source organism: Montipora foliosa (assembly GCF_036669935.1). Taxonomy (NCBI): domain Eukaryota; kingdom Metazoa; phylum Cnidaria; class Anthozoa; order Scleractinia; family Acroporidae; genus Montipora; species Montipora foliosa. The sequence continues at coordinate 72,824,604 of NC_090874.1, read as the reverse complement.
ACTTTTGGAAACCATTTTATTGCATTTCATAGATACAGAAATACAGTGTTTGGCACAACTGAAAATGAGGGTAGGTCAGGTTTTGAGCTGTGGCCACGGTTTGCTGATTTTTCTCGATTTTTCTGTGCATTCGCAAAACAACACGCTTTTCACGTGTTTTAAGCGAAAGAGCATTTTTTTTCTTTCTTGTACAAAGAAGAAAATTGTATGAGTCCGTAGGGTTCGCGCAACTTGTTGTTTGCTCGTATACGCGTGACCTGCAGTGCCCGTGAGACCGGAGCGCAGTCAAGTCTGAAAACTTCTCTTACAAGAGCTCATAATGATGTGATACTACAAACCCTTCAGTTAAGTTTGAGAATACTGGACTAAGTTACGGTCTGCGTTTTCACCATTTCAATTTAGATCGACTGAATAGTAATATTCAAAAGTCTATCGAGAAAGAGGAACAGATATCAAATTTTGTCGACAAAAATATAACTCATGAATAGATTGAATAAATACCGTGGAAAGCTGGAATGTCTAATTTACGAAATGCCTTTATCAAAGACAATTAAGAATCCTAAACTCAACATGACTCAATCAAGGCAAAATTATTTAGCTAATTGACATTCACGTACATTCGATGCACTTGGCATTTCGTTTTAATCGTATACAACAAGTTATTCACGAGCAGTTTATTATATAATAAGTTTCACGAATTTGCAAATGATGAGTGAGTCATCGAAACCTAATTCTAACCAAAGATAGTTATGTTTTTATCCTTAACGTTCTTAAAATATTCTTGAAGTCGTACGTGCAGTATAAGTTGGTCTACAAACATGGAATAAGAAAACCACATTGTTAATGTTAAAAAAGGTTCCCTTAGTATTTGGTTTAATTTTCCTGTTAGACGAATTATACTTCAGTTAAGAATGAATGTTACGGTACTTACATTTTAGGTCTAATGGGCTGAGAAATTTGTTCGTTTTGCAAACGTTTGATAACTTGGTTTCATCACTGAGTATTCTTTAATAAGCTTGTTCCTCACGACTCTGTTACAGTACCCTGAGTCAAGTTCCAGATCAGGGACATGAATTAAGGGAATCCAAAAAGATGTAACTGAGGTTCTCTAAAAATTACTCTAGCCAGGTAGATGCTTTAACCTTACCACCGACGGCTAGCTCAGTTTGTAAAGCGACAAACTAACGTGCGGGAAGTTCTGGGTTCGGAGCACCAGACCGGACCAACCTTCAGCTGGGTCTTTTTTCTATTTAGTTTTGTTTTGTTTTTTGAACAACCGAGGAGAACGTAATGTATTTGGAATGACATCTGCAAATGGTTAGATGTTCTAGTCTTCTGGGATGAGAACGATAAACCGCAGGTCCCGTCTCCTGCATCTTCAATCATGGAACCGATGGCATTAGGCTGAAATGAGCCCTCGCACTAATTGCAAAGAGTAGGGCACGTAGTTACAGGTGTTGTAGTCTGGTCTTTCCCTGTTGTGTTGTCAAGGTTGGGGTGAGGAATTCTAGGAGAAATTAGCTACCGAAGACAAAAGAACTCGTCAAGCTTTTGGAAGGCATTTTATTGCATTTCATAGATACAGAAATACAGTGTTTGGCACAATTATTGTGATTCACTAAGTTAAGATGACTTGGCAGAAGAGTCAAAAGATTGTATTCACCAGATATTCATCAAAGTGTTAAGGGGCGCTAAATAATTTTTTTTTTTTGGCGAAGCACATCAACCCATGCAACCAACCGGACCATAAACCTGCAGAAAAAATATAAAAAAATGTATGGGAAGTTAAACTGCACGCCTTACAGCACAACAATATCGTTCAAATCTGGAGAAGACAAACTTTTGAATCTTTTAGACTCCTTTTGTCTTGTATTTTAACTTTGCGATTTATAAATGTTTAAGAATTAAAATTCAGAAAATTATTATTTGTCATCGGATTCCCCTACGAACACTGTAATTTCTGACGGTAAAATATTCCCAACTTTTCCTTTTCTCCCTCCTCGCTACGTTTTCCTTCCCTAACCTTTATTTATAGTTACTACTCACAAATGCAAAACAAAAACAACACAAATGGGAAACTAAAGACGTTCTTAACTCACTCTCAGCCTGGGTATATTCCTGGTAGAATGGTTAATTTCGCCTGGAAAATAATCTCTATTAGTCTGTATATTCGATCCAACAAATGTTAACTCTGTGTTCGATGCTTTTTTCCAGGCTAACAACACTTCGACTTAAGGTTGAATATTTAAATTTGGCCGGATCTTGAGTCGTGATCATAACGGCGAGCTTTTTTCTTGAGTTTATTTTTGACATCATTTGATATGCTTGAATTGCTTTTTCTTATAAATTACTAAGCAGTCGATCTGGGTCATTTGATGAAAAAGAATTTTAAAGAAAACACGGTCGTGTTTTTGCAACCATTTTCGGCTTCCGACGGCTGTGCACATGTTAATTTTTTGTTGTCTTTTTTTAATCTCGTTGCATATAAATTCTGGCTCATCGCACTTTTGAGTCACAGAAGTCGTGAGCGCTCAATAGGTCATCATCTTAAATTGGTTGGAAACCGCCATTTATTTAGAATTCGCCTCAGTTGACGACTCACAATGGTAAGTCACTCCGTTTGCGATCAGTTGATATTTTAGAACCATTAATTAACACCTGTTTTTTATGCATGTATTCCCTGCTGCACGGAAACCGAAAGCAGTCCTAGGAGACTGGCCGGACAGTTATTTTTTCCAAACGTTTTACACGTTTTAAAACCATTCCGGAGTCAGGGGTTTCTTGCTACCGTGTAGAAGTAAGGAAATTTAAAAATGTGCCGTTTTAAAATTGTTAGATATCTGTTTTGTGAATTTTAAGTGCAAAATTGCTAATATACTATTTCGCTCATTTATGAAAGTCAGCTCAATTATGTCACTGGACTCTTTTCCGGTGTTCGGAGCCTAATTTTAGGCCCGCAGACTGTTGAAATCGAAAATCTCAAATAATTCCAAAACTCGGTCGTATTTTGAAATTTTAACACCAGCAGTGTTATAAAGTCATTAAAACCCTATTATAAACTGAAAATGAGGGTAGGTCAGGTTTTGAGCTGTGGCCACGGTTTGCTGATTTTTCTCGATTTTTCTGTGCATTCGCAAAACAACACGCTTTTCACGTGTTTTAAGCCAAAGAGCATTTGTTTTTCTTTCTTGAACAAAGAAGAAAATTGTATGAGTCCGTAGGGTTCGCGCAACTTGTTGTTTGCTCGTATACGCGTGACCTGCAGTGCCCGTGAGACCGGAGCGCAGTCAAGTCTGAAAACTTCTCTTACAAGAGCTCATAATGATGTGATACTACAAACCCTTCAGTTAAGTTTGAGCATACTGGACTAAGTTACGGTCCGCGTTTTCACCATTTCAATTTAGATCGACTGAATAGTAATATTCAAAAGTCTATCGAGAAAGAAGAACAGATATCAAATTTTGTCGACAAAAATATACTCATGAATAGATTGAATAAATACCGTGGAAAGCTGGAATGTCTAATTTACGAAATGCCTTTATCAAAGACAATTAAGAATCCTAAACTCAACATGACTCAATCAAGGCAAAATTATTTAGCTAATTGACATTCACGTACATTCGATGCACTTGGCATTTCGTTTTAATCGTATACAACAAGTTATTCACGAGCAGTTTATTATATAATAAGTTTCACGAATTTGAAAATGATGAGTGAGTCATCGAAACCTAATTCTAACCAAAGATAGTTATGTTTTTATCCTTAACGTTCTTAAAATATTCTTGAAGTCGTACGTGCAGTAGAAGTTGGTCTACAAACATGCAATAAGAAAACCACATTGTTAATGTTAAAAAAGGTTCCCTTAGTATTTGGTTTAATTGTCCGGTTAGACGAATTATACTTCAGTTAAGAATGAATGTTACAGTACTTACATTTTAGGTCTAATGGGCTGAGAAATTTGTTCTTTTTTGCAAACGTTTGATAACTTGGTTTCATCACTGAGTATTCTTTAACAAGCTTGTTACTCACGACTCTGTTACAGTACCCTGAGTCAAGTTCCAGATCAGGGACATGAATTAAGGTTCTCTGAGGTTCTCTAAAAATTTCTCTAACCAGGTAGATGCTTTAATTAACCTTACCACCGACGGCTAGCTCAGTTTGTAAAGCGACAAACTAACGTACGGGAAGTT
>NC_090874.1:72812914-72817914 GCF_036669935.1 Montipora foliosa | reverse complement strand
AGAAAAATCATTTTCCTCATACAAATCCTTATATTTCTACTGTTGTATAATCTAGTACAGCACACATACATATGCATCGACCTTGGGCTACCTGTGGATTTGCTGTCTTTCTCGATCCTGCTGACGCAGCGCTTTAACTACAATATGAATGGAAACATCAATATTTAACTATAAAAAATGCGGTAAAACATATCTAAACATGGTAAAAAATAATGTTAAAAACGACGACATTGGCTAAACGCAATTATCAAGTCAAAGTTATTTGAAAATTACTATCTATAAATACTAAAAGAACAATAACTGATAAGGAGCCTGTATAGTAAAAGAGAGGAGCAACGAAAATGAAAAAAAAAGAAAAAAATGGCACGTATGGAGTCCGTCTGGGTATTCAAGTTAGGCTTGAGACTTTTAATGAAGAGCATTTCGTAGACTAAGCAATCAAATTTGACCTGTCACTTTCTTAAGACCTTAAATTGGTTTTCTTTCGAAAAAAAAAAATTGTCGGCCAATTGCCGAATTTTGGTGTTCAGCAATACGTTGGTGAAGGTGTCGGGCTGTATACCCAACATAATCTGCATCGCACAGACCACATTTAAAACTAATAAGCAACACATTGCTGATTCACAACCGATGGTTTGATTTCTTTGGGTTGACTTTGACCCAATTTTCGCTCACGAAAACCGGTTGCACTGTAGTAAAACCAGTCTTATGACTAAGATCGCGTAGATGTTTTCGGACCGTACTGTTGGCCTAATTAATTCTACTATCAACAACTTCGTTTTGCATAATGCCTCAGAAAACAGGGTGGTAAGAAACACCAGTGATAGTGGCAAAGTGAGAATTAGTCTTCCATTCAAAGAGCAAGTGGCAGCCAATGCGGTCCGTAAACAACTACGCGATCTTCGTCATAAGATTGGTTTTACAGTACAACCGGTTTTCATGAGCAGATAATTGGGGCTTGATATAATGACGTTTAGCCAACGTCGAAACGACGTCGTTTTTAACAAAGCTATTAGTATTTTTTACTATGTTTATTTTATTTTATTTGTTAATTAATGAATTAATGAATTAATTTATTTATTTAAATTAAATATAAATACTTACAAAACAGTATTTCTACTACTTACAGTACACAATACACAGAACACACAAAACACTTAACACTACTTACCGATGTTTGTGACTACTCGCGAACATTGTATTAGGACCTCAGAGGTGGTAATGGTAAGGAGAGAGGAAGGAAGATGAAACTAGGTTCACCCAAACCGCAAATCTTCGTAAATTTGGAGGTTAGGATAAGTATTTTAGTTGGCAACGCAAGAAAGAGGATAAAACTAAAGGTGTCAGAAAAAAGGTACAAGTGGTTCCCATTTTTTTAAGACGGTCGCTTGATTTTTTGCGATTGTGTGGATATGCTTAAAGTAACAGAGGAAACCGTTTAATTTTGGACTGGTCGTTTTATGTTTGCATAATCAGATGTAATGCTTGGCGAGCAAAAGGCAAAAATTTATTTGGAGGTTGTTTATGTTTACTTATGTTTATTTATGTTTTATCACAATTTTTCACAGTTAAATATTAATGTTTACTTTTACATTGTACTAAAGCAATATTCGGAAAATTCTTACCACTGTCTGAAGAGAGATTTGTTCTCCACTTTGAATTTTTATTGTATTGTCTATTATCCTGGTGTTGATGCCGTTTTTCTTGTAGCGAAGTTTCCATGTCTTAGTGCAAAACCGGACGATCAGCTGTTTTAAAATTTGAATTACGAACGGTTGATTTCACTTAATTCTTATGTATATGACGCATTATCCTCCGGTCCACATTATGCAAACGCTTGGAAAATGGTTCCTCGAAAATTGAACTTCACGCCCTTTCTGGTTAATTTCTTGTAAAGACTGGGGAGAGAATATTATTTCAACACCAATTGCCATTTTCATTCAAATTTTAGCGATTTATGGACGATTCAAAATTTGACCGAAATCGCTTTCATCCCTCATGTCTAGAGAGCGTTTTCACTCACGTGACCAGCAGCCATATTGGATTACTGAAATAAAAGAAAGTATTTGCATGAAAATAGAGTTTAATTCCCGGAGGAGTAGTTTGGTACACCATCATGGCCGCCATTTCTTTGTTTTGGAACACCAACATGGCCGCCGTGACGTCATGTGAAAACGCTTTATTTCTATACTGTTAGTCACAACTACTGACCAGCCCACAGTCATTACTGTATGCGGCTTTCGTATAGCGGATAGAATAAACACGATCGTTTGTACGTAGTTTGATCACGTACGGTGATTCAAATCAACAAGATCGATTCGCGCTGCATTTGTACCGTGAATTTTAACTGGAAAAACGGTCAAATAGGGCTCCTCTGCTCTCTTTGTAATTGGACGCAATTAACCGTGGACTTGATGGCCAAATAAATCACGGGGTCATCTGCGAACTTTAGATTTCACATACTGGAGGAGGTCGTTTATGTCAGCCAAGAATAAAATAGGACCAAGAGTGAATTAATTTATTCTTGATAGGACCTATAACGGAGCCCTGTGGCACACCTGATGACACTGTAACTTGATCAGACGTCACCCCTTCAAGAAATACCCATTATTTCCTATTTGACAGAAAGCTTTTTAACCAGGTTAAGGTAAAGGTGTTAATTCCGTAATTTGACAGTTTGTAGAGCAATTCCTGGTAAGATACTTTATCAAATGCTTTGAAAAAATCCATTACTACTTGCCGGTATTGGTCTATATCCAACTAGTGGACTAATGCAAATCCTGCATTTTGATTGACTACGCTACTAGAGGACTGTTACTAATAGTCCTTTGGGTAGCGAAAAGCGTGGGCTAATGACCCGTAGTCCTTACGGGCTACGGGTCTAAATGTTAATTAGTTTTGCTCGCTCACAAATTCCTTTGGGCAGTCCTACATTTTCTACTGAATAATATAGAGCTGTCGCCAAAATCAACTATCATCTGAACAAACTAAGGGTTGGGTGAGGGCTCAAGTATTTAAATTGGCTTCAACATCAAAATGATAGAGAGCATAATTGATAATTCGACAAGCCACCTATTTTTTCGTCTAACTAAATATACCTGAAACAAAAAAGTACTCATGAAATCTTTGAGTAACATATGGACTCTACAATGCTTTCGCAACGCACCTAGCCATATTCTAATCTAATACCATACACTGTAAATTCATTAATAATTCATAAGGGTGACAGCCAACAGAAACGCACTATTCGGGTCCCATGTGTTGGTTTGTAAATCCCGATAAAGTTCAACAGTCTGAAAGCACGGGGAGGGATTGAATAGATAGCTGGGAAAGGCTGGGGTTGATGAATTTTTAATTAATTGATTTATAAAGATCTCTAGATCACCTAATTAGTATGTTAACTTTAATAAAGACGAGTCCTGCAAATTTGTACAAAGTTTATTAATCAATCACAAGTTTGACATTTCAATCACAACTACTACGTAACAATTTACTTGCCTCTTTATTGAGAACGATTAATGCATCCTCTCCTCCCGTCTCACACAAATGACAGTTAATCGCACAAATCAAATTAGTGGTCCACAGGGGTGGTCTATGGACCTGGTGGTCCATGTTTTCTATACCTCCTAAATAAAGCGAAGATTGGGCGGATAACGCTCTCCATTTTGCTTGGCAACTTGCTCAACTAAAAGTATAGATCAGTATAGCGTATTTGGCGACATGTGCTCTAGTGAAACGGTTAGATTTCAATGCCGTCACTGCTGCCATTCCTCCAAGACTTTTCTGGCCCATTTAGTGTTGTATTGTGTTGCTCTCGGAGTGGCTTCCGACACAAAACTGGTCTCTTCCTTTTTTACCCTTTGGAGAGCAAAACCGAACAGCCATGTTTCTACTACAATAGCTCTATGAAAATGAATTGCCTAATTCAGTGCTGAGTATTTCCAAACTCCAGGCCTATGGGACAGCTCCACGCCCACGTGATTAACATGAAAAACACATTCTATTGTTTCACTTCACAAGTAAGATAAAATATTCGCGTCCGATCTTTACGGGCTTTAAAACGGCGAACCGCAGGCGAGCCGTTTTAAATGCCCATAAAGGTCTCCCGCTCATATTTTATCTATTACTTACAATGACTTCCTGTGTATAAACTTAATTAAGATGTTGGTAATGAGATGAGTAAAAAATTAAAAAAAAATCTATAATAGGTTATAATGACTTTCGATAGTTTGAAATGCAGTTTGTCAAAGACAAGAAACCGGTTAAACTGAATGCACTTAATTTGACTCAATCAATGCAAAAGTATTTACCTAATTGACTCCGAACATTCCTTGCACATTGCATTTCTTTTTGATCGGCGTATGCAACACGTTTTTCACAAGCGTTTCATCATCCAACTCTAGCTAGTTTCACGACTTCAAAATGACGAGTGAGTCCTCTTAATGTCATTCTAACCCGCCATCACTGATTTATATTTTTAATTATTTATCTAAAACCTCTGTTTTTAGAAGGTTTAAAAAAACTCTCTTTTATCGAACGTGAACTATCCATATGCTTCGGACTGCGCGTTAGGGCCGTTACTTAAAACAAGCTTATACAGAGAAATTAAAAATGACTCGGGTTAGCATTTAACGCGCCTCACTGCAGGGGGGAAGGGAGGGTCAAATCGGAATGGAATGAGGAAGTGAGGTTTGAACTTCATTTTAAATGCAAGTAACCCATCCCATAAGGATACGTAACCAATGCAAAGGGTGTTTTATTTCACATATGGAGATCTATGAACTGAGAATCTTCCCGACTAGGTAACCCTCGTGTTAATTACACTGCCTGTCAGCCTTCAACCCCCATGATTAGCTGCAATATATAACTGACAATCACTTTTTTTCAGGTTTTTACGATGAATGCACTGTATCTGCAACATAGATCTTATGATTTAAGGCAATCACCAGCGGAGTCTCGTACACCCTTCTTTCAACGTTTTGCTTGTGGAGTGGGCCACG